>NC_133661.1:78513886-78813886 GCF_037893015.1 Macrotis lagotis | reverse complement strand
GTGGATAAAGCACCGGCCTTGGAGTCAGGAGTACCTGGGTTCAAATCCAGTCTCAGACGCTTAATAATTACCTAGCTGTGTGGCCTTGGGCAAGCCACTTAACCCCATTTGCCTTGCAAACAAAAAAAAAAACCTAAAAATCCCCCTAAAAACCCCAAAAGATAATTTGTAAGATCCATGGGAAGGTGAAGTTGGAAGGGGCCACAGTGCAGCCCAGACAAATAAGGTCTGGCCTTCCAGGATCAGCCCACTGAGCCCCTGGTTAATGGCAGTAGGAGCAGTTTCCAGATTTCCCAACCCAGGGATCACAAAGAACAACTTGTGGGAAAACTCTGTCAGAGTGAGCACAGGGCACAGACCTGCCAGGCTCTGCACAGAACAAGTCCTGGGAAACAGAGGCAGGCCTATGCCTCTCAACAGAGAGTCATCTGGCAACTGCTTCCAGAATGCTCAGCCCAGGTAAGGGAGTTGGGGGTGATTTTTGAGTTCTTTCCACTATCCATGGGACAGGACTCTGCTACTTTGCTCATATTCAGACCCTAGTCTTGGTCTGGGGTCCTCTATAGCAGAATATGGACCCTCCTTATAGCTCCAGGAGGGCAGTGCCTGTGGTCATCTACAGACCAGAACACAGGCCAGGAGAGCAGTCAGAATCTCACATAAGACACTGAATGAAGTGAGGTCCTTTGGGGGGGGGACTGTCCCCAAAACACTCAAAAGCTTGGGAAGTATATTAAAACTAAGTCATAGTCTGTGGAAATGAGTCAACAGAAAAAAAAAGAATCTGACCATAGACAATTACTTTGGTCCCATGGAGGATCAAAACACACACTTAGAAGATGAAGTCAAAACTTCTGTATCCAAAGCCTTCAAGAAAAATAGGAATTAGTCTCATGGTGTGAAAGAGTTCAAAAAAGATTTTGAAAATCAAGTAAGGGAATAGAGGAAAAATTGGAAAGAGAAATAAGAGCAATGCAGAAAAATTATGAAAACCAAGTCAGCACTTTGGTAAAGGAGATACCAAAAAATGCCAAAGAAAATCACATTTGTTAAAAAACCAGTTTAGGTCAAATGGAAAAAGCAGTGCAAAAGGTAAATGAGGAGAAGAATGTCTTAAAAAAGTAAAAATGATCAGGTGAAAAATAAGATATGAAAGCTCTCTGAAGAAAACAACACCTTCACTGGGGCAGCTAGGTAGTGCAGTGGATAGAGCACCAGCCCTAGAGTTCAAATCCGACCTCAGACACTTCTTATAATTACCCTACTGTGTGACACTTGGCAAGTCACTTAACCCCACTGCCTAGTAAAAAAAAAAAGAAAAGAAAACAACACCTTCAAATGTAGAATGGAGCCAAGAGAAATTGATGGCTTTGAGAAATCGAGAAACAATAAAATAATACCAAAAGAATGAAAAACCTAGAAGAAAATGTGAACTATCTCACTGGAAAAACAACTGACCAGGAAAACAGATCCAGAAAAGATCATTTAAAAATTACTGAGCTACCTAAAAGTCATAACCAGGGAAAGAGCCTTGACTTCATTTTTAAAGAATTTCTCCAGAAAAAATACCCTGATAACCTTGAGGGTAAAATAGAAATTGAGGGAATTCAATTTGTGAAAGAGATAGCTCCCCCCAAAAAACTACCAGGAATATTATAGCCAAATTCCAGAACTCCCAAAGAGAAAAATACCACAAGCAGCCAGAAGGAAACAGTTTAAATATCATGGTGCTATAGTTAGGATTACACAGGATTTAGCAGCATCTATATTAAGGGTTCATAGGACTTGGAATATGATATTCCAGGAGGCAAAAGAGCTTGGATTACAACCAAGAATCAACTATCCATCAAAACTGAACATCCTGTTCCAGGGGAAAAGATGGACTTTCAATGAACTAGGGGACTTTCAAACTTTCAAGATACAACCAAAGCTGAACAGAAAGTTTGATATTCAAGAACAGGACTCAGGAGAAGCAGAGAGAGGGTGGATGGGAAGGGCTAATTATGAGGGAATTAATGATATTGAATTGCTTGTATTCCTGCATGGGAATTAGAGACTGATAACTCATATGAACCTTCTCATTTATTAGAGAAGTTAGAAGGAGCCTATATAGACAAGGCATAGGAAGAAGCTGAATATGAAGGATAAGATGGTATCAACGTGTGAAAAAAAGAATGCACTGGGAGAAAAGGAAAGGAAAGTAGAATGGGCTAAGATATTTCACATAAATGAGTCAACAAAAAGCTGTTGCAATGGAGCGGAAGGGGAGAAGTTGAGGGGAAATGAGAAAGCCTTCATTCTCATCAAAAATGGCTCAGAGAGGAAGCAACATACATACTCAATATGGTACAGAAGTCTATCTTACCCTAGACAAAAAAAAAGGAAAGGAAGGGGATGAGAGAAAGGGGACTGGGGAAGAGGTGGGGAATGTAGGTAATAGGGAAGATTGAGGGAGAGGGTAGTCAGATATAACACACTATTTTTCCATGGCAGTAGGGTTGGGTGACTTGCCCGGGGTCATACAGCTGGGTTGTTGAAGTTGGGTGTCTGGAACAGGATTTGGGTTCAGGTCCTCCTGGCACCAGGGCTGATGCTTTGACTGCTGCACCACTGGGCTGCCCCACAACACACTTTTGAGTAGGGACAAAGTGAAAGGAGAAAGAGAATAGAATAGATGGTAGTGGGGAGGAACAGATGGAGGGAAATACAATTAGCAATAGCAACTGTGGGAAAAAATATTGAATTGACTTCTCTGATGTACTTATGACAAAGAATGTGATCCATCCCAGAGACAAAGTGGTATTCAAACACATTTTTTTCCTCTCACTTTATTTTTTGTGTGGCTTCTCTATTTTTTGTGAGGGGAGGGGGGGGTTATGTTTGCTTTTACAACAAGACTACTGTGGTAATGTGTAAAGAAAGGAAGGGAGGGAGGGAGGGAGAGAGAGAGAGAGAGAGAGAGAGAGAGAGAGAGAGAGAGAGAGAGAGAGAGAAAGGAAAGAAGGAAGGAAGGAAGGAAGGAAGGAAGGAAGGAAGGAAGGAAGGAAGGAAGGAAGGAAGGAAGGAAGGAAGGAAGGAAGGAAGGAAGAATGTGATGGGAAAAGGGATGAGGATGGCTCTGTTTGACCCTAAGGGTCAGAACCAGGCAACAAACAGAACTTACAGAGACAAGTTTAGACCTGAGCTAAGAACAAACATTCCAATAATCAGAGCAATCCATAAGGGAGCTGGTGGTTTCTCTATCACTGAAGGTTTTTGAGCCAAGGTGATGATGTCTTTTTTCAGATATGGCTGGTCTAGGTAGACTCTGAATTCCCTTCCATTCTGGACTAAACCTAAATACAGTAAAATGTAAAAGGAGAAGCAAAGTAAAACAAAAGAACCAAAGAGCAAACTTCAAATCTAAATAAAGATTTGGTTCTGACTAGGTCAAACACATTATAGGGTAGATTTTAGAATTTTCTTTTAAATGAGGACAATCTGCATCTGCTGAGTTAACAGATTTTCATTGGTTTAGTCACCATCCCTCAGAAAATTAGTGGCAGAAATAGGATCTATCTCCAAGTCTAGAAGGTTTTCTGTTCTATGACATCTCATTATTCACTTTTGACCTGCTCTTCAATCTCTATCTATTCTATCATTTGCTCCCATTTGCCAAGTCCCATGCCTCCAATCTTTCTTGATCACTACAAATCCCTGTCTCTTTCTGGGATTTTCTTCAATTTAAGAGTGTTTTGTTGTGGGAGATACACGTGATCTTTGGTCTGAGGTTTGAAAGGACTTGGAGATAATATGGTCTAAGAGTTCTTAACTTGGGCTCCATGAACTTATTTTTGGTTTTAAATATTCTTATATTTATTTCAAGATCATAGATATCCTTTGTAATCCTATGCATTTTCCTTTATACATTTAAAAACATTATTCTAAGAAGGTTTTAGCAGACTGCCAAAGGAGTTATGACATAAAAAATGGACAAGATCATTGATTCTAGTTAGATGAGGCATAGAGAAGTTCAGTAACTTGCCCAGGGTCAAACAAGTAATAAATAGCAGAGCTTGGATTTTATCCCATTTCTTCTGACTCCAAAACCAGTAAGGGCTCTTTCCTCTAAATTATAGACTTCTCCCTGGCCCCAAAGACTATCAACAACTTTTGGTTGTAGGATTTTGTGCATGAAAGTGATGAAATGTTTTGCCTCCTTTTCCAGAGAAGTTGTTGCTTCTATGAGAAACCTGATCCTGCTTACCTGGTCAGAAAAAGAAACCTGAGAGTCATCATTAAGCAAAAGTCATAGTAATTGCTTAAATCCTTTTCCAGACTTCAGAGCAAGAATAATCAAGTCAAAAGCTCTGGGAACTTATAATTAAAAGGCTACACATGTTTATTGAAGACCTATCATGTATGTATAAAGTACTAAACTAGGCTGACACCATTATCATCCTCCAGAACAGCATCATCTGTTTAGGATGGCAATGTTTAAACATACAAAGCTTTGTTCAAATAACCAACAAGTGAAAAATGATTGACAATCAGTACCGCACATGCCAGAGATGTTTAATATATGTTAACAAATATCTTCCAAAACATTGGCCCAAATATCCTGGATGTAAAAAGCAAAAAATACCAAAGCATATTTTCCAAACCGCCCCCCTTCTCAATAAGCCCATAATCTCTTTCTCTGTGATGACAAATATGGCAGGGATTCTATGAAAGATAGTGAAAACATTCAGTGAGGAACAGGGGAGTTGGGCAGCATCAAGTCCTGAGGGAAGTGGATTGTGGTGTTTGTTTCTGCTTCGCCCAGTAAAATGAGCTGCCTGCCAATCCCAAAGCCACTCATGTCCTCCTTGCAGCTGCTGGAGTCCTCTCTGCCAGATTTCCACACTTCATTCAGGGACCCTCTGCCAGAGTTCCATGCTCCATGGATATGCTCCCTGCCCACTTTCCCAACCCACTCCAGTCTTAGAGATGTATGTTTATTTTTTTTCAGAAGTACCAAGGAGGAATCTGTGACTTTCTCTATATTTGGTTAAGGTCTTTAAGCCAGTTTTGCACTGACTTTGGTGCTGGTCAGACATTCCATCTTTTGGGAATGTCACAGAATAGTGTGGGGAAAAGAGAGAAATAGACCAGAAGTTAGCCATATGATACAGGGGACAAAGCACTGACTCTGAAGTCAAAGGACTAGTATTCAAAGCCTGTTTCTGCCTTGTGGGACATCCTTGGGCCTCAGTTTCCTCATCTATAAAATGAAAGGGTTGGTCTAGATGACCTCTGAGGTTCTTTCCAGCTTTAGCCTATATGACCTTGGCCAAGGTGTGGAGGCTCCAAGAAATTCCCAATGACTTGATTTGGACTAGTGCTCAATTTCTTTTCTCCCATTCATGACTTCCTGTGTGTTCCTAGCTGTTAAACCTGACTGAAGGGAATCAGGAGTGCCTGTGGAATTAATGATTCTGTGTTAAGAGACAGGATACTGATCAAAGAGTGGATCTGAGAAGGTGTTTCCTGCAGATTTGGCCCCACATTGCATACCTGAGCCTGATCTATTATTGGAAATATCACTTAGAGGTGGGTATCTGGGTGACAGTCTAAAGGAATGTCATATAAAATCATGATGGTAGGAAATCTGTTATTCAGTCATATAAATTCTCTAGGAAAAATACCAGTACCAAAGCCAACCACTGGATGTGAGATTAGACTTTGTATGGGAGGCTCAGCAAGGAGCCATGACAGGTTTGAATCTGGCCATGGGCTAGGTCCTCTATGTATTTGGCTGGGGAGAGGGGAGGTGTTATAGGTCTGAGGAATGGTGGCGCCTGATAGAGCAGGAAAATGAAAACTACAAGAATCAAAGAAAGGAATAAAAAAGAAAAAAAGGTCTGAGTGATGGGGACAGGTTAGATGGACAAAAGGCAATTCAAATTCAAAGTTGATCAATTCAACTAACATTTTTTTTAAGTTTCTACTGCTTGTATGTCTAAGGGCTCTGGAATAAAATGATGAAAAAACAATACAGATTAAAGATTTTACCATCTGGTAAGGGGAAAGAGATCAACACACACACACACACACACACACATCATGGAGCAAAGCAGAATGTTAGGGCAAATGAGATATCTAAGAGAATACTATAAGACATTTGATGGGACAGGAATCTCTCTTAGTTGGGGGAATAAAGATGTTATTCCAACTGGTGATATGGAAAACAATTATCTGAAGATACAAAAATGAATGGCATTTGGGACTTCCAGCCAAGATGGCGGAGAGAAGACAGGCACAGTTCTAAAGTCTCCTGATTTTTCCCCATCTATCACATGAAACAAACCTCTTAAAAGAAATCCGACCCACAAAACCCAGAAAGAAAAGCCAGGAGAAAGAACATCTACCTCAGGATCTGTCTCCTGCAGCAGCTTTGGCCTAATTCAGGCAGGTGAGTCTGGGCTCCGAGGGAGACCCAGCCTGGGATCAGCCAGATTAACAGCTGAATTGGAACCGGGAGTCTGAGGGCCAGAGAGCAGGACCTGCTGGATCAGTAGTGGGGCTGGACGAAAGGGGCTTGGGTCCGTGGGGAAGCAGAGGCACTGGTGTTGGTGCTGTCCCCCTGGAGCTTGGGGACCAGGCTGGGGGAAGAGTTCTGGTGCAGGAGAACTGTGGACACCATCCCTGGGCTCCTCGGGTCTGAGAAACTCTGAGAGCACGCCTCCATTGCACAGAGGCCTCTTCCCAAACAAATGCAAACTACTTCTGCCTCAGGCCCAGGTGTGTGAGCAGAAGAACCGCCCAGCTGAGGAATAACCTCAGGCCAGGGTAAAACCCACCATTGATTGAAGGCAAAAGAATTCAATAGTTCCAACTCCTGCCTTCAGGCAAAGGGAGAAGGCCTCTCAACCAAGGTCACAGACACTCCAGAGAGGGCAACCAGCACCTCTTACTGGCCAGCCAGAGAAACTGCACTCAGTAAAGCCTTCAGCGATCCCAAGGCCAGGGGAACCAGCCCCCCCCCCAACTCAAGGTCTTAGCATAATGAAGAAGGGTCAGCGGAAAGGTGGATCCATAGAAAAATTCCTGGAAGGGAAAGACCCCAACCCAGAGAGACCTGGAACCTCTGAGGAGAATACAATCTGGTCTCCAGCACAGAAAGACTTCCTCAAAGAAATAAGGAAGGAGCTTAAAAATTTGGGAGAGACAATTAATACCTTGCAACAAGAAAACAAAACCTTAGAAAGTACAATTGGACAAACACAAAAAGAGAATAAATATCTCAGATCATCAATTGGACCAATACAAAATGAGAATAATTCTCTCAGATCCTCAAATGAGCAAATGCAAAAAGAAATTAATTCTCTCAAAACCTCAATTGGTCAAATGGAAAGCTCTTTCAAAAGTAGAATCGACCAATTGGAAAAGGAGTTGCAAAAGGTTAATGAAAAAACTCCTCCCCCCCAAAAAAATAATGGAGTGTAAAGAAACTAATGACTCCATGAGACAGCAAGAGTCAGTTAAACAAAATCAAAAAATAGAAAAAATAGAAGCAAATGTAAAATACCTCATCAACAAAACCACTGACCTTGAGAATAGACTGGGGAGGGGCAGCCTAAAAATTATAGGACTTCCTGAAAACATTGAAGAGAAAAAAAAGCCTGGACTTAATATTACAGGATCTAGTGATGGAAAACTGCCCTGATATCATGGAATTGGAGGGCAAAGTAGTTATGGAAAGAGTACATCGATCCCCACCAGAAAAAGATCCTAAAATGAAAACATCAAGGAATGCTGTGGCCAAACTCCAGAACTATCAGATAAAAGAGAAAGTCCTACAAGTAGCCAGAAGGAAACAATTTAAATATCAAGGAGCCACAGTAAGGATCACGCAGGACCTGGCTGCATCAACTTTAAGGGATCGTAGGGCCTGGAATGAGATATTTCAAAGAGCACGGGAGCTTGGAATGCAGCCAAGAATCTACTTTCCTGCAAAGCTGAGCCTTCTCTTCCAGGGAAAAAGATGGACATTTAACAAAATGGAAGAATTCCAAAAATTTCTGATGAAAAGACCAGAGCTAAACAGAAAATTTGGGCATCAAACAGGAGGTTCAAGAGACACATGAAAAGGTAAAAAAAAGGGGGGGGGCAGTAAAAGGAAAAAAAATTCAATCCAGTAAGTTGAAATTGGCTATATCCCAGCATGGGGGGGATAAAAAAGATTCTCATAAACCTTGAGAAATGCAACTCTAACAGAGAGAATACACCTAGCCAGAAATGATGGACATTCATGACCTGAGGAAACTAAGGCCCACAGATGTTTTGTCTTGCCCACAGTCACATAAATGATAAGTGTCTGAGTTTGGATTTGAACACAGGTTTTCCTGACTCCTGGTTCAGTGCTTTGCCCACCATACACCACAAGTCACATAACTAAACTGGTCCTTAGATGTGGTCTGCTAGCTATCAGAATTTTGATTTCATTGACATTGCCTTCATAACCAAGTATCACTTTATTGCCTGAATGAGATATTTTCAAAATGGGAATTTAGTAGAGGTCCATGGGTATATAATGTCTTGTGCTTTATGACATACTTTCTTAATAGTACAACTATTTCTATTCTCATTTTACAGATGAGAAAACTGAGGTATAGAGAAGAAGTGTGATTTGTCCATGGTCTAATAACTAGGAAATGGAAAGACTATATCCCCCTTCATTTTACCATAAGATGCCTTAGTATTGAAAGGCACCATGGAATAGTGAAGTGGTGTCCATCTCAAATAAAAACAGATCTTTACCCACCATATTGACTTAAAAAATCACATATCAACATTATCTATGTTAAATTGCATTTTTATTTATTTTTTAAACATTTTCCAATTACATTTTAATCTGCTTCAGACTCCACTTCAGTGCTTCACGAGTTTGACATCATTGGTATAGTGGATAATTGAGCCTAGACCTGAAGTCAGAACAATGTGGGTTTGAATCCTGTTTTATATATTTATTATCTGTGTGTATGACCCTGGGCAAGTTAATTAACCTCTTTGAGGCTCAATTGCTTCATCTATTAAAGAGGTAATAATAACAGTACCTACTTCACACAACTGTTGTAAGGATCAATTGAGATCATGCATATAAAGCCCTCTGCAAACCTTAAAATCCCATATAAATGTCAGCCATTATTGGCATTATTTGGTCAATGTACCCTTAACCCTGGCCTTGGTGTAAGAAGCAGATACAGACATAAACATGTACATATATAGTTAGGGAAAGGATGCAGCAATTTTCCCCTGGGTAAATTTACAAGATTTAAAGTGCTTGAAAAGATTTCATTATGTCCATTCTTATTTCTATATGATAGATAGTTAATTATCTCTCCAGTTAGAAAGACTATGCAAAGATGCGGTATATTTCATTAGTCACAGGGGTTGATTCAAACATCTCTTTTGCATAAGAAACCAAGGCTTACAGCTGGTCTCTGGGAAAGAATGTACTTTAAGCCCTGAGAAGAATGCTCTCCTGGCTGCTGAGGCTCTCACTGAAACACAGCAGAGGTCATCAGCCCGTGATGCATGGGGGCCCGGCTGCAAGGTTTCTATCAAGCATTTGCAATTCAATCCCACAGTTTCCTTTATGGGACAGTTCACTAAATTCTGAGTTGTTCTTTTTTCTAATTCACCATATAATTCACCTCCCAATTTCAATTAAGAAGCAATCTGTTAGCAACTTTGGGAGCAAGCAGCCTTTCTTTGGGAAAATCCAATTTTCTTCCACTCACAACAAAAAGGAGAGTCAGCTCATGTATTACTATAGAATACACAGATACACACACACACACACACACACACACACACACACACACACAAACAACCCTCCAAAAATAGTCAAGTATTAAGGTTACAAAAATTAAAGACAGACCAGAAGCATATAGCTTTATGCAAAATTCAGGAAGACACTAGCTAGCTCTATCATTTTTCAATAAGTCAATAAGCAAAATGGGGTTGTTTGAGGAATATGTGTCACAACAATTAATAGAAATCAATCAATAAAAACTATTTATTTCAATTATGTCTAAGGTTTCTAATAATTACTGTTTGGCATCACTGAGTCCTTGGCATTTATGATCATAAATTATTACTACATTATATAGTATAATTCTTAAACATACTGCACATACTCCATCAGTAGCAGTTCACTATAGGTTCTTCTAACATTTCAGAATTTATTGGGACACCTGATCTTACACAGAGATACATCTGATCTAAGAACTACTTTACTGGATGCCTTATTTAGCCTTAAAAGGAAGATGCATCTTTCCTACATTCCCTTTGGTAACTACATCTCCCAGAAGACTGCGCAGAGCTCAGCAACCCCTATACCCTGAGTTTGAAAAGATCACAGGAATCTTTCAGTGGGACAAGATACGATAGAACTTGAGAGGAGGGGAAAATGGCAGTTGATAATAGTCCTGATATTCTATTTATTAAGGAGCTGTGCTAACAAACAACACTCTCTATATTGTTACAAGTTTCTATGTCTGAGGGGAAAAAAATAACACCTTTTATACCTTTTACTAAATCTGTGATTATACTCTGCTTGTAGGAGAGCAGACCACTCTGGTCAAAAGTCCAGTACCACTACTGGTTAGTGTCTAACATACTGCTGTAATCTACTTGTCTACTCTGTGATGTAGAGACAGCCCAGTCAAGTCATACAGGAGATGAGACCCCTGTTCTTTGGGAAATGGGTAGGAAAGGGAATTGGGGAAATGAGTGGTATGAGTAGTACTGGCTGCTTGATTTAAATCCCTTTTGTTTACCTTGCAGTCTCTTTGAAGCAAATGTTCCCTTTACTTTACAACAATATTCCATGACTTAGTCAGACATAGTTGGGGAAATTTCAAGGAAATGGGGGCTCAGCAGCAGAATTTGAAACAGAGTATTACTCCTTAAGTACCATGGACCTGGGAATAGCAGCCAACAGAAGGCTATATTAGGGTGCCTAGCTACTATTTTATTTTGAGCAAGTGGAAAATAATTCTCCTTCATGCAATATTACAAACTATGAAATTAGGATTTGTGTAGCAACACTGAGTTGAAGATAATTAAAGAATGAAAGTATTTATGAGGAATCTTCTGCAAAACCTATTTTTAAAATGGTTCTGTTCAAATTGAATCTAAATCATTAATTTGGAAAAAAGACAACTGAGGGGGGCAGCTAGGAGGCGCAGTGAATAGAGCACCAGCCCTGGAGTCAGGAGGTCCTGAGTTCAAACCTGATCTCAGACACTAATTACCTAGCTGTATGGCCTTGGGCAAGTCACTTAACCCCATTGCCTTGCCAAAAAAAAAGAAGTAAATTTGAGGATGATCTGCAATATAAAATGACTTTTGTACTAACAAGTTGCAATGGCCACGATGGAGAATTGAACAAAAAGATGGTACCAAAGAAAGCTTTTTCCTAATTAGTACAGGATCATTCTGGGGTTTTATAAAGAACCATGAAAGTTACATAGTCATACATACATGCATACATACACATATATAAATGTATGTGAGTATGTATGTATGTATGTATTAAATAGATTTGTTTTTCTCTTTGGGCCAAGGAAGGAAAAAAAAAAAGTAGAAATCCAAGAGAGAACAAGTATCATCCAAGGAGAAAACATATAGCTAGAAAGAAGTTCAGAGAGTTCAGAAGTCAATGAGGGAAGATGCTGCCTCATGTCTGATAATGTCCAGGATTCTCCCTTACCTCCAACTTTATATTTCCTGTCTTAGTCATGTTAAACTACACACTATTGCCATAAGGAAGTACACTTGCTCCATCCAGCTTGAGGTCCTCGTGATGGTCACACTCTAGGTATGGTTCCTACCTCAATAATTATATAAAAAGAAGTTTATAGAAAAAATATAGCAAAAAAGTTTTTTGCCCAAGTAGATGTTGCTTCTTTCAAGATGCTATTTATGGGGCTTCTAATGTCTTGTTTGCTTAACTTGTTTTGCTTCACTTTTCTTGCTTTGACATCTGAAGCCTAAGTGTTCTTAATACCTTTAATTTCAAAGCTGTCTCCTGACTTCCAACTCCATCTTAACAACCATTTTCCTATCATTCCCTAAGTTCAGTTCATTCTTGTATCTGATCCCTATTTTCCATTCCTAGCTATTTCTTGACTCTGTAAGTCCTGGGCTCCTACCACATTTCCATCTTCTACCACCTGACATGGTCTTACCATGATAGATAAACTGCAAGGAGCTTAAAAAATATTTGACATCAAAACTGCTCTGAAGATCCAATCTGTAGAAGTTTCCACATAAAACAAATAACTGGGGGTGGCTAGGTGGCACAGTGGATAGAGCACTGGCCCTGGAGTCAGGAGTACCTGAGTTCAAATCTGGGCTCAGACACTTAATAATTACCTAGCTGTGTGACCTTTTGGGCAAGCCACTTAACCCCATTTGCCTTGCAAAAATATAAAAAAATAAAACAAATAACTGGGGAGCTATGGGCAGGTTGTTTTTATTTTAGTCACCTGAAGTACTGTTAAAATGAAAAGTTCTAACTCAATTCAATTTAACAACTTATGTTAGCCTATATGTTAGCCATAGAGAAAAGCACTGACAATACAAACAAAACTGTTCTCTGTCCACAAAGAACTTCCATTCTATGAGGAATTCAGCATTAGGTTGAGCAGCAGTTGATAGGCTTAAAGGCACCAAGTTGTACTTAAGTATTCTATTTCTACATTGTAAATCCCTCTGTTTACTAAATAGTTTTGATAGTCAATATGTCTGTTCATATTTTAACAGTTATTTTTAAATAAAAATATAAGCAACTCAATTGCCTAGATTATTCCTGTTCTCACTTAGTTACTCATGCATGGGAAATGCTAAACCAGTTAGTCCACAAAACTGCTGTGATGCCCAGGCACCATTATTTACCAGATGACAGCTATTCACATTCCTTATAAAAGCATTTAGGAAGAAACTATCCTCTTCTATAAGGCTTTCCTACAAAACCTATTGTGATGAAAAATGTCACAGAACTGACTGGAAAAAACAATGACAATTTTTAAATATCAGAGTAGTCCATCAAACAAAAGATCACATTTCTAGAAGGTGTCCAAGGTGATCACTGATCTGGTATTCATTCACAAGTCTCAGGGATCTAGATTCCTATCCAAATATCTGTCTTGACTGGGGCAAAGTCCAGGAATGTGATGATGGCAACCATCTCTACTATAACCACAGTGTTTCTTGGCTTGGTTTTTTGAAAGTTATCCTCAGCCACTCTGAATTTTTCATTCTACCAACAACTAAATTGTCTGAATAGAAACAAGAGAGAATAGGTAATACCTGTCCTATGTCAAAGCTTGAGCTAAAAGTCCCTGCCAGAACTCTATTCCTGGTTTCAAAGAAGGAAGATGCACAGAAAAAGGAAAACATTTAGGCAAGTCATCTTCATTGAGCCAGGAAGTAGTCTAAAACTCCCATAGGAAGAAAATCTATCCAGAAGATGCTATAGATCTGTAGAAATCAATAGCAAGGGGTTCCTGAGCCAAAGAGAACCAAGTTTCTGAACTAAGGCATAAGATGTTAAAAAATGTCAACTCCTTTTAAGAGGAAGTGGACTTCTTAGGAGCATAGTCAGGTAGATAATTCAGTCCAATAAGGATTTGTTGTGTTCCTTTTATGTGCAAGTCAATGTAACCAGTGATACAAAAAAAAAAAATGAATAACAGTCCCCACCTTCACAAATTTTATGTTCCAATGATGGGAGAGGATGCAGCAGATATACCAGCTAAAGAGATAAGCCTATACATGCTAATTTAAGGAAGAGGGAGAGGATACTAACACTAAGAGGATCAGGAAAGTCTTTCAGTAGGGTCAGATTGAATCCAGACTTTAAAATGGCATTGCTTTCTTTGGAGCCATCCATGGTACTGACCTCTCAATCTGACTCGCCCAACCCTTGCTGGTGTCAACCACACCCAGAGTTCGAATTCTGCCTAGGACCATCCCATGCTTGTGGTTTTACAAGGAGATAGTGCTCAACAAACCACATTGTCACAGACTAAAGGAAAATTCAACACCTAATAGAAGTAGACAATCCAGTATGAGTATAAAAGTAGGAGGAATAGGGGGCAAGTAGGTGGGATGGTGGATAGAGCACCAGCCCTGGAATCAGGAGGACCTGAGTTCAAATCTGCCCTAAGACACTTAATAATTACCTTGCTGTGTGACCTTGGGCAAGTCCCTTAACCCCATTGCCTTAAATAATTTTTTAAAAAGAATAGGAGGAATAAGGAAAGTTTAACATGAAGATATCATAATAATAATAATAACTTATTTTTAGCAGAGCATAGGAAGAAAGTGAAATAAGGAAAAACTAGGTAAACATGCAATTAACAACAAAAATGGAAATCAAAACAATGGAAAGAAAGCAAATTCTGATTTGACAGCTGTATAATTAATTATAGTGACCAAGTATGACCCCAGAGAAGAGACGAGAAAGTCATACCCTGCTCCCTTCTCTGCAGAAGTGAAGGATTATGAGTTTATAGCATTGAATTTATGGTCAGACTTAGTCGATGAGCTGATTCATTTTGGCAATTTTTTTTCTTTCTAATTCTTTATTCAAGGCTAGATGTGGGGCAGAGATACAGTTGGAAATAAAGATAAAAAAGATGTTTTTATTTTTAAAAATTATATTTCTAGAGTAGTTTAAGATTTACAGGCTTTAATACATGCCAATCCTATGAAATAACTTTCATAATGCCAGCCTATGACAACAAAGACTTTTTGGTTCTTCAAGTAACGTCTTCTGAACAGGACGGAAGGATGGAAGGTATTCACCCTCAGTCTATATTCCTCATCCTCTATTTCATAATTCTGTCATGAATGGCTTTAAAATTAAGATCACTTACAACTGGAAAAATCTATTAATCTATGCAAATATGAGTAACTGAAACAGGGTAGGGTAGGAGAAGCAATGCTAGATCTCAAAAATCTTTATTCAAGTCTTCAAGTCTTTCTTCTAACATCATCTAGATCTGTGACCATAAACAAATCATTTAACCTTCCTGGGCCTGGTTTTTAACCATAACCTAAAGTTGACTAATTAGGGATATCATTAGGATTCCATAACATATGTGAAGCATTTTGCAAACCTTAGATGCGGTACCAATGTTATTTATTATTATTGTTGTTGTTGCTATTATTAAATCAACTATGTTTCCTTGTGTAAACAAAAAGTTGGTGAAGCTACTCATTTTTCTACCCATCAAACTGCAGTGAAATTTCCCAAATAATTCTTAATAAAGAATAAAGTTTCCCTTACTGGTGTCTAATATAAACCAGTGGCAAAGGGCAGTAAACCCAAGGGAATTGCCTTATGGATGGGGAAAAGAATGGAAAGTAGAGGAATTGTACATGTGGTAGCAGATACATGCTAATGTCAGTGGGAGCTTTAGGTAGCCATCTAGTCCCTGGTGTATTCAAATAGGGAGCATCATAACCTCTCTTGGTTCAGAAAATTGAGGTCAGCGCTGAGTTTTAACTAGAATGTGAATACAATTGAAAAGACGAATGGTGCCCAGGATATGGAAGAATTCTCAAACTCGAACTTCTATACACTGAAAGCAAAAAGCTGTGCTTCAGACAGATCCTCATCTTCTCCTCCCTCCTGTCCTCATCCAAGCTGCCTGAATGACCAGCCTGCCTCCAGGGCTCCAGTTCCCTCATTAAGTACAATTAGCTCCCAAGCCTTAAAAGCTCCCATGTCTTTCCCCTCATTCCCATTTAGTTCTACTGTACATCATGGAGTCCTCTTGAAGGTATTGCTTAACCCATCTGTATTTCAATCTCCCCTTCAGCTAAAAGTGGAGAATGTCCTGTCCAATCACCATGGCAACAAACTGCCACTTTTTAAGCTAGACTTTCCCCCCTCTAAGGTCACCCCTCTAATCTACTCCGTACTTCCATTGCAGGTACACTATTCATTTACATGTTGCCCCTACCCCAATTAAAACAATATTACTTCCTTGAGAGCAGGAACTGTTTTTACTTTTCTTTGTTATCTCTATCTCTAAGCATACTATCTGACTCAGTGCTTGATAAAATGCTTGTTAACTGTTTGTTTCAAACATCCTTTCAGATGGTGCAGTGGAAAGAACATCAGTTTGGAAAGGATAAAAATTTAAATCCGGACTTTTCTGTCACTTATAATCTGGTTGATCTTGAATGTCCCTTTACTTTCCTTTGCCTCAGGTACTTCATCTGTAAAATGAGGCAGTTGAACTAATTAATGACCTCCAAGGCCTAGCTCTCAGTCTATAGTGACCCAAGAATAACAAAAAATGTACTGCCCTTCATTTAGAAAGATGATGCTATGGGGTTACAGTCAGTAATTTAATATAAACAGTTTATATATGTAATTATATGGATATGGTTATGAGTATGGATAAATAGTCCAATCTATTGCCTGTATTAATTACTTCCTATTTCTCCTGAATATAACTTGCTTTGTATCTGTTTGCATGTTGTCACCTCACTCCGATTAGACTGTAAACTCCTTGATATCAGAAACTATCTTTTTCTTCTTTTTTGTATCCCCAACATTTAGCACAGTGGCTGGACTATATAGATGCTTAATAAATGTTTATTGAATTGAACTGTCATAAAGATAGACATACATAGATGCACATGTGCGGTACTTTACAGATTTTTTTTAAAAAACTAGTCATATATTATCTCATTCAATCGTCATTAAAACCCTAACATGGGGGCAGCTGAGTGGTACAGTGGATAGAGCATTGGCCCTGGAGACAGGAGGACCTGAGCTCAAGTCCAACCTCAGTCACTTAATAATTACCTAGCTGTGTGATCTTGGGCAAGTTACTTAACTCCATTGCCTTGTAAATAAAAAGTCAAAATAAAACAAAACTCTAAGGTAGGCAGTGGAAGATTATCCTTATTATATGGAGTACCCCTAACCCTCAGATAAGTTAATTGACTGCTTGGGGGGGTAATAAAACCAGGAAGTGATGAAGCCTGAATATAGGACAGTGTTCTTCCTACTATATACCTTGCCACCTCTAGGTTTGATGTCTTAAATTATGGTAATAGATTTACCCTGAACTCACTCTTTACCAGCACCCCTTGTGACTAGTAACTTACATCTTTGCCAGATGTCTTGGCTGAGTCTTTGGCCATGGCTCAGAACAAAGCTAACCGGCCCTCAAAGGATTGAACCTATAACCTTGGCCTCATTAGTACTGCACTTCAACCAAGGAAGCTAAAAATGAAGGGTTGGGAAGCATTCAGCAAATATAAGACTGCCCATGACAGAAACAGCAGTGCCTCTCTCCTGCTCCATGCTGGGCTCTGTGAAAGATAAATGAGGGAATTGAAGCAAAGACCAGGAAACCAGAACCAATCAGGAGATACAAAGAAAGAAAGAGGGGGTGGGGGGAAGCCTCTTCTTAGTAAACTGGAAGAAACCAAAGCAATCTTCAGCAGGAGCACAGAGTTCATCTGAACAGAGAAGTTCTGTCTGAGCTATCAAAAGAGATGTGAAAGGGACCCACCCAAGAGTTGGTTGCACTTCAGCACCTCACAAACACCTGAGCTTGCAGATTCCAAAGAATTGGGAATCATTAGATCTTTCTCCTGACTTTAAAACTATATAAAAAGAAATCAAGAAGTGAAAAATCTAAACTACAAATTCCCCAATTGGATTGTAAACTCCCTGGGTCAAATTTATGACCATAGGGTCATTGTAAGCAGTGAACAGCTTTGAACCCACCCATTTTTCTACCTACTAAATAATGCTTCCTCTCATGTCTCAGGCTCTCATGTCTTATTGTCTAGTGGTTAGACAATCAATTTGAATTTTATTAAGTACCCATCATAGGTTAGGCTCTATACTAAGAGCTAGGAGAGAGAGAGAGAGAGAGAGAGAGAGAGAGAGAGAGAGAGAGAGAGAGAGAGAGAGAGAAAGGAAGAAGGAAGGAAGGAAGGAAGGAAGGAGGAAAGGAGGGAGGGAAGGAATAAAGGAAGGAATGAAGGAAGGAAGGAAAGAAGAAAGAAAGAAAGAAAGAAAGAAAGAAAGAAAGAAAGAAATAGGAAGGAAGGAAGGAAGGAAGGAAGAAGGAAGGAAGGAAGGAAGGAAGGAAGGAAGGAAGGAAGGAAGGAAAAGAAAAGAGAAAAAGATACTGCTCTCAAGGAACATATAGCCCAGTACATAGTAAATAATAAGTATTTCCTTCCTCTCTTCCTTCCTTCCTTCCTTCCTTCCTTCCATCTTTTCTCTCTTTCTTTCAACCCTCCCCCCATGGAAAGAGCACTGGATTTGGAATCAGAAGATCTGTGTTTGAATTTGACTTCACCAGTTATTTTCTGTATCTTTGGGTAATTCCCTTAACTTCTCTGGGTCTCACTTTCTTCATCAGTAAATTGAGGTGTTTAAAAAGTGCCATTATTTTTTTGCCAAGAGGATACTAAGGGAAATAGGGTTGAGTGACATGCCTAGAGTAACACACTTATATTGAGATCTGGACTTCAAAGAGTCTTCTGGTCAAAATGTAACCTTTACTATAATTTTCATTAACACTCAGTAGTATACTCAAATGGATCTCTGGTTCCATCAATGTAGAAATTCTCTCCCAATACAGATTGCATTGCTCATAGACTGGTAATAAATTCTATAGTCACAGTAACCCAGGACACAAAGAAAGTACAAAATGGCCCTAGGTCCTCCACAGTCCCCTTCTGTTTCTGAAATGATAGGGGAAAGGTCTCAGAAAAGGGGAAAGGGAGAATAAGAATAATTATCAGTCCTCTTATTGTTATTACTTGAGGTAATTATAGTGCTAAAGCACATTTACGTAACACTTTAGAGTTTACCAAATAGTTTACTATGACTATCCATTTAATGGATGAGAGAGTTTAGAGTCCAAAAGTATCCCCATAAGGTGATATGAGTAATAAACATCAAATCCAACCTTATAGGATCATAGATCTAAGTTGAACATGAAATTGTGGAACATTTAGTCCAAGAAAAATCTAAGTTCCTTGCAAGTATTTACATCCCTAGTATCTAGTGCTATCTTGCATATATTATGAGGTGCTTGATAAATGTTGTTAAATGAACAGAACTCAATCCCCTCTTCTTACAGGTGAGTAAGCTGAGGTTTGAAGAATTTGAGTGATTTGACCATGGTCACAGAGCAGAAATATAAACCTCAAGTCTAAGTCTAGCCTTGTTTTCACACCATGAGGTCATGCTGGAAGTAGGACAGACACAGGGTTTGTGCCTGGCCCCATTTGGGTGCAAGGGAGACAAAAGTCAACAGCACCTCTTCCTGTTGACCCTGCAGCTGCTTCTACAATTCTCAGCCTGAGCCCCCTTCTTAGATTTCCAAAGCAATCAATAGTCACTGAGAGGGAAAAGGAGTTGAAGATGAACCTGAGATTAAATGCATGAGAAACTTGTTGAGAAAGCTGTGCTATTAGAAAACTAGTGGAGTTGAAGGAGGGAAATGAGGTAGGTAACTTGAAAATCTCAACATAGATGGAATGAGGCCCAAATAGAGCCAGGGAACTGGGCAACTAAAGAGAGGTCAGGGCAGAAAGGTGAGCTTGTATGTCAAGGATATCAAGACAGAATTCCAGACTCTGAGAGCCAAGGAGATCTCATAAGGAAGGGGTGGCAGGACTTTAAGAAGTTCTGAGAGACCCCCAGTCTCTGAAAGAGAGAATGGGGAAACTTTAAAGCATCCCTGGATATAGAAACAGTGATCCCCAGGAAACACTCTCTCTCTGCTTTGGAAACAAACCAAATGGCTTTAGGTGACATCAGAGAATCTATAAAAAGCCCCAAGCACAAACAGACTATTGGCTGCCCTGCCAACAAGGACCTACTCTTCTGGCACCTTCAGCAAGGTGAGTCAGCTCTGAAGAACTATGCTTCCAGTTATCTTCCAGATACCCCTGTCATCTACAGACTCAAGGTCACTGAAGCAGCCAGCGCTGCTATTAAATCAACTCTGATGCCAGAGTGTGTATGGGCACCCTGAGGTGGTCACCCAAGGTAGATACACAAAATTTAAAAAACACAAAAATATACAAAATACCATCTAGTTGGGGGGACACAAAACAGCTCACTTTCACAGGGTACTTCATTGTCAATAAAGTACTTTCTTCCCAACATCCCTGAGAAATGAGAAGCACAATTATTATTGTCCTATCATTCTGCTGATGAAGAAGCTTAAGGCTCAGAGAGGGTGACTGATGGGCTCAAGGTCACACAGCTGATAAGCAGCACTATCAAGCACTATCAGGCCTTCTGTCATCAAATGTAGTACACTTTTCACCATATATTGAAAAAGCAAATCCATAGGGCAGCAGATAATAAGGTGCTAATTGTGCTACCCAGTCAATTAGCATAAAATTAGCATAGTGAAGTGGGTAAGGGGCTAAGTCTCTCACCCCAGTAAAACAAAAACTGCTCCATTTTTTCTTGCTCCTACAAATCTTTTTTTTCCCCCCAAGTCAATGGGGTTAAGTGGCTTGCCCAAAGTAACACAGCTAGGTAATTATCAAGTGTCTGAGACCGGATTTGAACTCCTCCTGAATCTATCCACTGGATCACCTAGCTGCTCCTTTTGTCCTCTTTTGACTCTAAGATACAATACAAATGCCATTGACACTGAAGGTCCTCTACAATCTTTATACTTTTTTTAGGTTTTTTGCAAGGCAAATAGGGTTAAGTGGCTTGCCCAAGGCCACACAGCTAGGTCATTATTAAGTGTCTGAGACTGGATTTGAACCCAGGTACTCCTGACTCCAGGGCTGGTGCTTTATCCACTGCGTCACCTAGCCGCCCCTGGTCCTCTACAATCTTGCCAAGGTTACTGCCCACAACCACTCACCATTCTTTTTTAAAATTTATTTATTTATTTATTCTTATTTTGTACAAATAATATTTTTTATACATTACTAAAATATTCTTGTTTAAGAGTAAACATAATACCCCCTCCCCCCAAAAAAATATAGACCTGCATGAGCAATAAAGGGGAGAGAAAAAAATTTAAATTAAAATTAATAATAATAATAATAACAGTAGGTATGCCCAAGTGGTACAGTAGATGGAGCCCCAGCCCTGGAACTAGGAGGCACCTGAGCCCAAATCCGGCCCCAGATACCCAACAATCACCCAGCTGTGTGACCCCGTGCAAGCCACCCCAACCCCATTGCCCTGCAAAAACCAAAAAAAAAAAGACCCAAAATAAAATAAAATAGTAGTAATAATAATAGTAGGGGCAGCCGGGTGGCAGACAGAGCACCAGCCCTTGAGCCAGGAACACCCAGGTCCAAATCCAGCCTCAGATACCAACAGCTGTGCTGCCCCAGGCAGGCCACCCAGCCCCATTTGCCCTGCAACCCCCCCTCCAAAATAATAATAATAATAAATGTGTTTCAGTCTGTGTTTCAACACCACCAGCTCTGTCATGGGTGGATCACATTCTTTTTTTATTTTTTTTTATTTTTATTTTTTTAGGTTTTTGCAAGGCAAACGGGGTTAAGTGGCTTGCCCAAGGCCACACAGCTTAAGTGTCTGAGACCAGATTTGAACCCAGGTACTCCTGACTCCAGGGCTGGTGCTTTATCCACTACACCACCTAGTCTCCCCTGGATCACATTCTTTATGGTAAGTCCATCACAAAAGTTACTTCCATATCTTTCCCCCATTGCCATTGCTGATTGTAACTCCCTCCATTCGTATTTCTCTACTACCACGTACTACATTTTCTCTCTCCTTTCACTCTATCTCTGCTGTGGGGTAGCTGAACCATTCACCATTCTTGCCAATCTCTAGAACTGACATTCCATCTCCTGAATCTGTGCCTCTTGTGTCCAACTTCTTATTGTTCCTCCCATCTTCTCACCTTTGTGGTGGCTGATCCCTATAACCTCCTCACCTCAGATGCCTCTTAGCATCCCTGGTGCTACTTCCTCAATGGGCATCTTTCCTGACCATCTCCCAAATGTTAGTGCCATTCCCTACCCCAAGGTTATTTGATACTTAGTTTTTGTATTCATTTTGATTTTACACAATGTGTTCTCCCTCCTTATTCCCCTTCTCCAATAGAAAGTAAATTATGTAAAGGTAGAAACTCTTTCATTTTTGTCTCAGCTTCTGTATCATCTGGTTCATAGCAGCCACTTACTAACTCCTTGTTAATCAAGGAAAGAATGGAGGAGTCCTGGGGGACATTCAATCTGTGAGAGAGAACATGGGAAAATATATAGCTTATGAACAGCAGCAGTAAAAACTGAGGATGCTGGTTAGGCTCTGAGACTGGAGTCACCAAAAGTGGCAGAAACCTAGCTCAGGAGTCATTCATTCAATCAAAATGTATTAACCCAACTGGCATGAGGTATAGAGATCAGTCCGCCATCAGACCTTTTGTCTAGCATGCCTAGGATTCAGTAGTTTGACTCAGCTGGACTTCAAGGTTCTTATGATAGATACAAACATTGGGAGTTTTCATTTACAAATTCATTTATAAATCCAAGTCAGAATGGCTTATTATCTAGCACATCATCAAAGTCTCAGCTAAATGACCCTAGGAACTAGCCTTCAGAGGAATTGGCAGAGCTCAAGGAGGCCCAGATGTAAGCGGGATGGTATAGGCAGAAATAAAGAAGGTCTGAAAGGAAATAAAGCTTTAAAAAACAAAAGCAAAAAAAAAAAAAAAAAACCACATGTTGGCAAAAGGGACAACTCAACAGACCTGGCAGACTTCTCTAGCCTGGATCCAGGACTCTCATAGAAGCCTAACAGCACAGAAAAATATCTAATTGTGGGGTGGCAAGGGCTGAAAAGGGGAAATTAATACAGAAAGCCTCATTCATATCCCTGGAACAAGTCTATAGATGAACGGAAGTCACAGCATAGGGCCTTTGGGTAGAAAGCCAACAGGGTGCAGATGGATTAACAAGGACTCCAAAGCCCTACAGTGGCAATCAGCAGAGCTGGCACTAAATCCCATACCTCTTCAGACTTGGTCCAGTACAGCTTTCCTGAGGACCTCTCTTCAGACTGATGAGTCGCTGGCCTTGAACAGTGTATCACAACAAACCCAAGCCATGATCCTCCAGCTTTCTCCCTCATCACCAGGAACCTTGCCCCTACAGACAGATATACTTCCCCTCCCCTCCCCTTCCTTCCCTTGTTGCCCAACCCTTTCCATCTTCCTTTTATAGGATACAGTGGATAAAGTACTAAGCCTGGAGTCAGGAAGATCTGACTTCAACTCTGCCCTCAAACATTCACTAGTGTTTAACCTCTTCTGCCTCAGTTTCCTCAACTGTAAAATGAAAATCACAATAGCATCGATTTCTCAGGATTGTTGAGGGGATCAAATGAGATAATATTTTTACAATGCTTAACACAGCAAAATGTTTAATAATTGTTGTCTCCCCCTCTTGCTCCTCCCTCCATTAGACTGTAAGCTCCTTAAGGGCAGGAACTGACTTGCTTTTGTAGCACAGAATCCGGTACTTAATAAATATTAAGTACCTCCCTACCTGTCTATAAGCTCCCTTTCCACTGTATTTTGAGCTTCAGTGAAGTATTGGACTTATGGACAGATCCCCACAAGAGGCAGAAGTCTGGATTGGGTATCTATGACTTGGGAGAGCAGTTTCTCAAAAAAATGATGGACATGAACTTCTGGCACAGATCAGACCTAGCAGGAAGCATCCACCCCAGGCAGGGTTGATAAGGAATTAAAACCGTTTCCTCTGTCAGAGTCCCGATTATGGGAATGAAGAAACTAGATCCATTACCCGGATAGAGATAGCAGCTGAGTTCTTCTAACTCCAAATATTCCCCAAAGCTGGGAAAGTAGAATCCTGGCTGCCACAGTTCTTGGTGGGAAGAAAAACCTCCCATGCCTCAACTGCTCGGCTTCCTCCTCCACAGAGCATCTGGTGCCTGGGAGGAAGAGCTTGGGGACAATGGAATTAGGAAGGGTCTGACATTATGTTGTTGCTGCTCTGAAATTCTCCTCGGTGCATACATGCGTTTGTGGGTTAGCTAGGCTTGTGTGTGTGTGTCCACGTGTATATTAAGTATTTCCTCGCTACACAACTAATCCGATTAGGAGCTTTAAGAAACTTTGAAATGTTTCATTCAAGGGTCCCATTCATTAACTAGCTCTGGCCATTTCTGCACAGAAGTTGCATTCTTCTCTCCACAAATCAAGCACAGAGAAGGACTTTTCTCCCCAGAGAATGCTCTCCCCCTGGGTCCTCCTCCACTCCTCCCTTCCCCCAACCCCTTAACCCATCCACAATGTCTTATGCTTGTTTATTAGCACTGCCATTGAAGGAAAAGAGCACAGATGTGAATCCCAGCTCTAATACTGTAATACCTGGAAAACCTGGGGCAAGTTCCTCTATCTCCATGGGCCTCAGTTTCTCATCCTATTAGATGAGGGTGTAAGGGTGGGAGATTGGACTTAGAGGACTCAGAGGTCCTATTTAACTATAAATCTATAAACCCTTGAGACATGGAAAGAGTACTGCTCTTGGAGAAGGAAAATGTCCTCTCCTTAGCTCCTTAATTGATCTAAAAAAGGTGTCCTGTACCCATTTAGACCATCAACTACACAAGTTACCCAAGGCTACAATTTTCATTCATGGGCATCCCTAAAAAGATGCAGTTTCCCAAACCCCAAGGGTCTTCCTGATTGCACTTGGAACAATCTAGGCCATGACATCTCATTCTGAACTGTACCACAGATGGACTCTGAAGCCAGGACTCAAGGAACCCTGCTTCTCTCTCAGCAAAGCATTCATAAGTTCCACACATGACTGACAAGCATATCTTTCTTCCTCACCTCTGCCTCTCAGGCTCCTGGTCTTACTTCAGAGCTCAGCCAGAGCCCATCTTTTCTATGAAGCTTTCCTCGATCGCCAGATATTAATCTCTTCTCTTTTTATATAGTACATTTCCTATCTACATCTCAGTAAATCCTTCAGATCTCTCCACCTCCTCAAAGCATGTCTTTGCAGTGGCTTCCTCAAGGCCAGGTTTGGAATGAAATCCCTCCTTGCCTCCATTTCTCAGAATTGCTGATTTCCTTCAAGACTCATTGCATTAAGAGTTCTCACCCTTTTTTTTTGGTTGGTTTTGTTTTATTGTTTTTATGCAAGACAATGGGATTAAGTGACTTGCCCAAAGTCATATTGTTAGGTAATTATTAAGTATCTGAGGTTAGAGTTGAACTCAGGTCCTCCTGACTTGGGTGCCAGTGCTCCATCCACTGTGCCACCTAGCTGTCCCCTCACCCATTTTTTTGACTGCCCATTGGATGGTTTGGTGAAGCCTATGAATCCCCTTCTCAGAATAATGCTTTTAAATGCATAAAATGAAATACATAGTATAACCAAGGAAACAATTAGATTGAAATAACATTATCAAAATATTTTTTAAAAATAACCATTGACAGTCCCCAAAAATTTGTAACTGTAAATTACAGCTCTAATTAAAGTATTACAAGAAGTCTTTCCTAGTCATCAAGCTGTTAGTGCATTTCCTTCCCAAACTTCCAATTAGTTTGTGCTCATATTACATATTCAGATACAAACACATGTATGTAATATATTTGTCATCTCCCTATTAATTTCTTGAAGGCAGGGATTCTTTCAATTTTCCCTATATCCCCAGGGCTTAGGGAAATGCCTTGCATATTAGAAATGCTTAATAAATGTTACATAGACTGGAGAATGGGGAGTAGGAACTGGCTCTATGATTTTACTAGTCTAGGGAATTCCCAAGTGAAGAAATTCCCTCTACCAATGCAGGTTGGCATCCTCTGTGCAACTCAGAGTTTAAGAGAAATGTTAAATGACATGCCTAGTCAATATTTTTCAGAGGCAAGGATCAAACCCAGATCTTTCTGGCTTCAAGGTCAACTCTATTATACATTTAAGAACCGAAAAGTTGGATTAATGATCTATTAAATTCCCTAGTGCATCCCATACTTTTCTGCCTTTATGCCTTTGCTGACACATAGCTTATATACCAGTTATGCCTTCTCTTTCACCTCCACCTAATAAAACCCTACCTGTCTAGCAAATACTATCTCCATGCTCAACATCCTCAACCCAACTAGAACTGATTCCCTGACTCCTAAGAATTTTCATTCTCACTTTGTATCATATGGCCTCTGTATTCTATTTTATTAAAAGTTATTTGCACATCTGTCTTATCTCCCCCTCCTAGATTATAAATTCCTGGAAGGTTAGGTCTACTCATTATTTATGTTTGCATTACAGTGAATGAATGGTGAAAACAATATGACATGTAAACACATATTACTTAAGTCATAGACAAACAATAATCTGGAAACCCTCCATAAACAGGTTTTTTGGGCAAAACACTATGACTCTAAGAATAAGTCATTATCTTTCAAAGAAAGTTATCAATCCATAGAAGTAGCATTAATGATCAGCATTGTTCTATAAAAATAGAGAGAATACATAAAAATATCATCGGGGCATATAATCATAAGATTAGATACTGTCACTAAGTTCTAAGTAAGATACTCTGACTCCTTTTCACCATCAATACACATTTTGCTAATCAAACTGTTTCCCCATGATGCATTCCACATAAATGTCCTTGCTCCATCTTTTGGCATTGTGGGTCACTAGTTTGGGTATGAGTTAAGAATACTTCATCTCCAATTTCAACCATGACAATAGGGAGTTATTGATAGGATTCCACCTTCCCAAAGCTCCCATAATTAGTATATCACAATACATATTAAAACCAACATCTGATTGGAATACCAATTTGTATTTAGATTTTTCCTCTTTTTGTTTTTTCTTTTTGTATTCTCTATGTCAAAAGTAATGTGCCCAATTTTCAAAAGTAGTTTCTGATTGTGGTTTTCATCATCTTTCAAGTTAAAGTTCCCAAGTCCAGAAAAAGTACTTCTTCCAAGTCAGGAGTTATGTGATGAACTCAGATTTCAATAAGTCACTATGATGGCCGTCACTAACCAGGCTAGTAGAGTATCACGAAAATAGAGGTCAGGGCATTCCTCAGATAATGACAATAGTGACATATTACATGAGGAAGTGTCTCAGTCAATGCCCTTTACTGATTTTGTTTATCCCCCCAAGTGTCATGCACAATTTAAAAGAAACAGACTAATCTTACACAGTTTAGGAACTGACATTCAGCAAAATGAATAGAAAGAGTCTCCCTTATTTAAAAAAAATGAAGTCAAGTCAAGCAATAATGAATGACTGTGCTTTTCCTTGATTGGGTATATTAATCCTATTAGGCAAGCCATCAAATTTAATTCACTATCTGCTCTCCAAAAGTGGTAATAAGTAGCCATTTAGCCACAGCGATATGCTTTTGTTATGTGAGTTCTGCTGAGTTTTAAGCAAAAAACTAAAAATAGCACCCTACATGTAAAGGACACTCAATAAATATTCATTAAATTGGAACTAATTCACCATACCCTCCCATCTCCACATGCACAATTTCTAATTCAGAGCTTCACACATAGTAATTGATACCTGAATGAAAGGATTTAATGGGTATGAACATCTAAGATCTTTTTTTCTCCCCTGTTCCCAAGATTTATCTTTGTACCTGGCTTGGGATCCTGAATAATTCTAGTCTATGCAAATGTATGATTATTAAAGCAAAACTGTCAATAAAATCATTCATTGCAAATGAGATTTTTCCAAAAATTCTCCAACATTCTCCCAACATTCTTTCTTTCCCTCTGTATCTTTCATTCTCTCTCTCTCTCTCTCTCTCTCTCTCTCTCTCTCTCTCTCTCTCTCTCTCTCTCTCTCTCGTGCCTGTAACTTAAGTTTATTACTGGCAGCTGCTAACATTCCTAAGAAACAATAGAAGCTACTTACCCCAATTGGAGATAATCCATTTGGACTCGTTCTCTCTACCCCCATCCCAAAGGAGGAAAAAAAGTGGTAAGTGGAAGATAAGACAGTAAGTGAAACCTTCAGGGTGACCGCTAATTCACTTTCTACTGGGGGTGGGGGAGTAATACATTACAGAGTGCCATGTCATCTTAGTTATCCCCAAGAGGACACTAGAACGGCTTTGTGATGTTTGTTAATATTTGTTTCTGTCAATGACAAAAATGACCAATCATTGAAACTTGAGAATTCAGCAAGCCAGAATTTAAACCTGTTTTGGAATTATGCCTAAGTGGAACAGAAAGGGTAAGGAGAAAGAATGATCTGTCATCCTTAGAAAATTATACATAAATAATTGCCCCCTCTGAACCTCTCAGGGAATAAGTGAGTAGAAACTCACTAATATAACTATATTCAGCCAACTCCACATCATGTTGCACATTCTATCCACCCAGGCATCATGCCCCCTGTAGTACTGTTCCTGCTTCCCAACCTCCTTCAACTTTCTATCTCTTGATCTGGGAGCCAAAATCAAATCATTTCTGCTGTTGCCAAAGACAGTGCAATGTCTTCTTTCCCCTTGCTTGTATGTCTCTTTTCTCTGATCACTGATCCTCCATAGGTGTGGCCTGTCTTTTGTATTATAGGGTCTCTCATGGTTAATAAATGCTTTTATTGTTTGTTCAAGTCATTTTGATACCCTCAGGCAGTCCCAGGAAGAAGTAGGCATCCTACCATAGACTAATAAACCTATAATCCCAAGGCAGCCCCAAGGTATTAGAAAGTAGAAGATTTAGAAGATACAATATAAAAGCAAATTAACTTAAGTTCATCTAAAGTGCACCAGCAGCAGTGAGATGTCCCATAGATTTGGAGTCAAATGTCTACCCTGAAAAGGAAACTTCCCATAATATTCTCATTGTATTACTATGAATTTTCTACCTCCTCCAATTTCTCTCTTTTTATTAAGGGCCTCATCATAATCCCACCCATCCAAGCTCATAAACTGAGAATCATAGATTTCTCACTCTCCTCCAGTGCCATCCTTTCCACTCTTACATATTTCTGCTGTTTCCCCATTCAAATGTTAGCTCCTTGTGAGTAGGAATTGTTTTCTTCTTGGTACTTTCATCCCTAGCACTTAGCCCAGTGCCTGTCATTTAATAAATGCATATTGATTGATTGATAGATTTCCTCACATGTAAAATGCTACTCCATCCCATCCTCATCCCTTCTTTGTTTTAACCTATTTTCTTCCTTTTCATATGGACTACCTTCTGGAGACAGGGTCTAGCCCCAGCTCCTACTCTTGTGTTAGGGTCCCTAGTTCTAATGATAGAGTTCACTACCCTACCTAAATCAGCTCATATGTATTTGGGAAGTTCTTTCTGTTGAACAGAAATATGTATTCCTTTAGCTTCTACCATTGACCCTAGTTCTCTGCTTTGAGACTATATTCACCAAATCTCACATTCTTGATTTTTAGAGAGCCTGTGATAGAAGAAAGCTTAGCACCTCTCCCTAAAAAATAGGAGAGCCCAAACTCCACCTCTGCCCCTCTTATTTAGAAAAAAGAGGCTGAGTTTCTAATCACAATCTTTACAATAGTGAAGTGCATCAGAATTTGTGCATCCTATCTCATGTTCTTTTAAATATTTGAATGTAGTAATCATGGTGAGGTTGGAGAATGGGGTAAAGAGTGTCAAAGTGGAAGGAAAGATGGAATGATCAATGACTATGATCAGATCAAAGAATTTCAGAGTTCATAAACAGAAGCCTAACATTTTTAAATGACAGCAAGGTCAAGGGTTTGACCATCTCTAGTTAAAATGGTCACAAAAATAGAGTAGATTGAAGAAGAAATGTGGTTCTTGAAGGAGTATCAAAATACACATTATAGAGTTTTAGAAGAGATTCTAGGTTGGAGCAGAATGCCTCTGAACTATTCAGTGAATTTTAATGGCTCTCCACATCTTCATGATCAAAGATAAAATTCTTTACTTTTCAAAGATTAAAAAAGGTCCCTTCCTTCCACCTTTTGAGTCATCTTAGTCTTTACTTTTACTCTACAATCCCTTGACCTTCTTTCATCTCAGTGTCTGCTCTTTGAGTTTTCCTTCTCGTTTACTTTACATTACATATAGCTTATACACAAATTGATAGATTTCCTCACATGTGTTTATCTTCTTAATTTAAGATGCTACTCCATCCCATCCTCATCCCTTTTTTAAACTATTCTGTTACTTTTCAATATGGTTTATCTAATATCTCTCCCAAGTGTTTTGCCTCTTTTTATTTTTCAGCATTCGACACATAGTTGAATGGTACATAATAAGTATTCAATAAATGTTTGCTGACTGACTGATAGTAATTCTCTCTTCCTACCCCCATTCCCCATTCTTGCTGAAGCCTTCTCTCCAAACTAAACAATTTTTAATGCTATTTTATTTTTTCAATTATATGCAGAGATAGTTTTCAACATTCAACTTTTTTTTAAGCATTGAGTTCCACAATCAATTTTTTACCTCCCTCCCTCCCTCCCTTCCCTCTCCCCTCCCCATGATAGTAATTTGATATAGGTTAGACATGTACAATCATCAGTCGAAACAATTCTTGCATGATGTGGCTTAGAGTTCCCTCATCATACTGGATACTGCCTCCTGGACCTGCTCTGGATAATCAATCAATTTTCCTCCTAAAATGATAGTTCAAGATCTAATGGTCCAAATGGTCAATATTCCATCCAGAACTTGGTATCTTTCTTCTTCTTCCTGTGGGCTGCCATGGATCATTCCCATTGCTTCTGTCCACTCTTCTATTTCATTTTACACTCAATTACAAGGTAGTGTTAATTTTTTTTATTAGCGCCTCTCCATCACTTAATCTGAATTCTAAATGCTCTCAAGTGGCAGCTCTTAAGTTTTCTGGCATAAATCACCTATCCTACCATCTGTGTTCAATACATGGAAGCTTATTCTCAGATCTATTCTGCCATCTGGCTCTAAGCCTTGGCATCTGCTCTCAGCTCATGGCTCCTTTCTATTGGTTCTGAACTACATTGTAAAAGGGAACCTTATAATTTGCAGAAGAAACTTCCTGGGGCTGAGAGCTGAGGGTCAGGACTTGAGAGACCATCCTTATACAGGTTCCTAAAATATACTCATATTACATCAGAGTTTATTAGGTAGCTTGTAAGGTTGAGATCCTCAGGGACCATAGTATTTATAGGAAGGAGAATGTGTCTTATTGCAGAAATTTCTATTTATTGATTGGGAACCAAAGAGCCCTGGAGGTTCAGCCATGGAAATTGCAGAACCAGGAAAAAGAATGTAACAAAATCAAAAAATGTGTTCAAATCTCCAAACAGAGAAACATGGAAAACAACATTGGAGTGAAAAACTTAAAAATTACTTAAAACTTATGGCTTAATTAAAGCAGCTAGAACACAAGGCTTGAGTTGCCCAAGGTTTCAAGGGGTAGACACAGCAAGGATAGCTGACTATAAGGATAAGAATCACTAAATGTTCAAATTGTAAAGAAAGAGATATCCACTCTGCATTTTACCCTTAGTCTCTACTAGAACACTATCAACAAAAGTAGCCCATTTCACATTTGGATATCCCTTGGTTTTATAAGGGGAAGCTAGTTGGTACTGTGGACGGGGCACTGGGCTTGGAGTCAGAAGGACTAGAGTTCAAATCTGATCTCAGATCCCTGATAGTTGTATAATCCCGGGCAGAGCCCTTAACTCCCACCTGCATGAAACTGGAGAAGGAAATGGCAAATCATTCCAGTATCTTTGCCAAGAAAGCCTCATGGCCAGCTGGCCTGCACCACAGACCCTACAGGATCACAAGAGGTGACCACAAAAAGTTGGACATAACTGAACAAATGAAGAATAAAAATTTAAAAAGCTGTTATAGTTTCAGAATCCAGAATTGGAAGCAATGGACTCATCACCTGCTGGAGATACTGTGGAAGCGATTCTAAGGAAGATAAAGGATGGACTATGTGGTCCATTCTAGCTCTTAGATTCTGCACTTCTGGGACCTTCATCTTCCTGGGATGTCTTTCATTGTAGAACTTTTTTCTATTTTTTCAATTTAGTTCCATTTAGCCTGGTCCAATCTAATTTTCAAAGAGTTTGCTACCTGATTCAAAACCTATTTATTCTCCTTCCAATTCTTTCCTCTTTAGTTTGTATAGAAAATCCTGAAAATCTTAGTGCATTTTTAAACTTTAATAAGTTATTCAATTTTAATGAACTATTTAGAATATATTTAACTTTAATGAGCTATTAATGCTAAGATTTTTTTTGCAAGGCAATGGGGTTAAGTGGCTTGCCCAAGGCCACACAGTTAGGTAATTATTAAATGTCTGAGGTCAAACTTGAATTCAGGTACTCCTGACTCCAGGGCTGGTGCTCTATCCACTGGGCCACCTAACTACCCCAATGCTAAGACTTTTGGGACATTCTTTATTAACATTTTTTAACTTGTCTCGTTTCTTCCAGAATCACAATAGGACAAATCTATGATTTTCTTGAAGGTTTTACTAGTAGATTATAGGGAGTTATTCTTTTCAGAGTTTGTTTCTTGAGCATCCCTCACTCTATAATATTTCTCTATTATTTTTTTTTCTTCTTCACTCATTTTTCCAGGATTACTTCTTAAATTTGGACTTTGTGTTTGAGTAAAGTTCTGTGCACTTTTGAAGGGAATAGGCCTTCTTTCATAATTAACTATATTATCTAGAATCTGGAGATAGAGTACTTTTGTTCTATCTCTATGGACTTCAGTGGTAGGTATCCAGCATGTTGCAATGTAGGGCAATCTGACTTTCAGAAGTAGTTCATACTAGACTAGACTGAACCAAGGTACCCCCTGATCATCCCTCTCTACACTTTAGGCCCTAGTTTGGAGTCAGAGTAAAATAGGTAGAGTTATCTACACCCTTATCTCTTCTCCTCCAGTATGCAATTTCAGGTTTATGGTCTCCTGGGCTTATCACTGCTCACCCTACCCAGAGGGTTCCATGACAACCAGGGCAGGTCATTCTGTAAGGACCTCTGCCCTATTGCCTGTAGGCTTTTAACTGTATCTTTGCATGGTCCTGGATTGACAAATGCACTTTCTATAGTATTCCTTGGATGTTTTTATTATACTTTTTATCACTTCTTAGTATACAGATCCTATCTTTTTTTTTTCATCCTTGCTGTAGTATTTGTGAAAGAAGAGCTTGGCTCCTCTGCTTCTACTTTCTCTTACTTCTTTTTTTTAAGGCAATGGGGTTAAGTGACTTGCCCTTGGTCACACAGCTAGGTACTTATTAAATGTGTGAGATCACATTTGAATTCAGATCCTCCTGACTACAGAGCTGGTGCTCTATTCATTGCACCACCTAGCTGTCCCCCTTTCTCTTACTTCTTGAGGAACATTCCTTTTTCAATACCCTGTAACCCAATATACCAAATCTGAACTTAGGAAGAAGAAATATAAAGGGGCTAATCAATCTAAGAAGTTCTCTGGCTTAGAATAGAAACTCCTTCAGAAAAGGAACTATTTCACTTCCCTTTTTCCCATCTCCCATACCTAGAGTACAGTGCTGAGCACTTTTTTAAAAAGCCAGACTTGTGATTTTATTGCTATAGTGAATAACAGATAAGGAAATTCCTTCGATCAATGCAGATAAGCTCTTGCCCTGAAATTTGTAATGTACCAGGACTATTTCAGTCATTAAAAGGTCTAAAGATAGATACTTAATAATTACAAAATGATTATTTTATTGAATGATTAACATTAAGTGATCTTTGCAGCTACTTGTCACAATTTGACCTTGATTTCCCCAATACTTCACTTGCTCAGCTTCCTGACCCCCTGGCCTTATTTCTTGAGAGACAGGTTTTCTATTTTTGTGATCCAGTGCCTTTCAAATTGCATCTCCCCCTTGTGCTCTCAAGGGCTAGTTCCTGCTGATGTGGCACAGTTGTTGCAAAATATAGGTTTTAAGAGCTGACACATTAATCATTGCAATGGTAAAATCAATGCCTCATTAACGGCTCCACAATGAATCGTGGTGGATTTGAAGGAGCTCATCATATTAATAGAACAAGTTACAGCAAATTAAAATATGCATTAATTCTATTGAAGAAAGTGAAAACATGGGGGCAAGGGGGACTATAGAAATGTGCATCATTTCTGTGAGTCTGTGTGAAAGTTATCTATGAAAGTCATCAAGTAACTGAATTGCCAAGGAAGAGAAAGAATCTGAATTTTTTCACCAAAACAAATTATTTTGGAATAAGAATTGGTCTCCACAAAGGTCCTCACTCAACCTGAGACTGCAAACAGATGTATATCTAAGATAAGAAGAAGGACCATCAAAGAAAGGTAAAATAAGAACTGGTTCTCCAAGACTTCACAGACACCAATGAGAATTAGCTCAGGAAAAAAACCTTTTAAAAATCTATTGGAACATTTTGTAGAAAAGAATTCAACAAATTGGTTCTTTCAAAGATTGTACCACAATCACAATGGAAGTTACTGACCTCTCTGAATGAAGTTTTTTCATGAGGCCACAAGGGTTTGTCTCCTCATCTGCCCCAGATAAACCTTCTATTCTGGACTCATCTGAACTGTGTCCAATATATGAATGGAGGAGTGAAAGAATGAAAATATATGGGTGTATCTGTAGGTATGACAGTACATGCTCTAAGATAATTAAAGTTTCTTAATTAATAGTCTTGCTATTAACTTGGAATTCCAGGTTCATTAGTAATCTGTCCTAATTCTAACTCCTCTTCCAGACTTGTGTATTTAATAATATTATCTAATTACAGAATCACAGACTCAGATATCAGTACAGTATCACTAAGTATCATTGCCTGATGACTGTACTCTGAAATGCCTCTCACAAAAATATATAAATAATCATGACAATGCTGCAACTAGCACAGGGCAAATGAGGCTTTGCTCATACATAGAGGAGTGAATCTTCTCCAGGAGAACTTCCATGCTGTAGCTCCTAAGCAAACTCCATCCCTATACCTTGAGTTATGGTCTTCTATAGAATCTAAGATATAAGTTGCTCCTCGCCAACATAATTGTGCCTTATCATAAGATTTCACCTGATCCCAAAATGGATTTAGCCCAAGTATAGTTTCAGCCAGTTTTCATATTCCAAGCTAATCAAACCACCACCTCCTTGACCATCATCTCCTTCAGACATTGATGGAGTCAGTTCAAGAACCTTGGGAATAGTAATGCTACCAGTCCATTGTCAATAGTCATCATTATGAAAAGCAATCTTTATGGAGATGAGGCTTCATAAATGGCAGATGCTTCATAAATGAGTGTTAAATTAAATTGTTGAGAGATCACATTTCTGCAGCTGGGTGGACAGCAAAACTAACTAAAAACCAATAATTTCCCAGGTTCATCTTTAGCCAATGAGGCTTCCGTTTCCCTCTAACCTGATCTGATAAAACTGAGACTATTGTAGCCAAATTGCCTTTGGCTCTTACCTGTGGTATGTCCAGTTCTCTCCATCGAAAGTTTGGATGAATTGATAGTTTTATCAACATGAAAAAGCTTCAGGTCATCTTCATCTAGTGCAATATCTCCCCAAAAGACAGCTAGGAAGAAAAATTATAAACCAATTAGCTTTTTCCATCTCTGACAAGACACCAAAACAAACCAGAAAAGAAAATCTAATCTTGTTAATGACAAGGTCATTAAAGGCAGTCTCCCATCATGGATAGGGAGATGACCTTGAAGCCAGATAGACCTGGGTTTACCTGGTCCTTTCCTACCTTTCCAGTCTTCTTTTATTTAATTCCTGTCTGCACACTCAACCATTCAGCTGTAGCTAACCCTACCCAAATGAGACCCTCCATCTCCCATCACCATGCCTTTTTGTACCTTTTGGCCTGGAATGATCTGCCTCATCCCTTTTGCCTCTCCATTTCTCTGGGTTCCTTCAAGACTCAATTCAAATCCCACCTTCTCAGCTTCTGTGGAGTATGACTGCAGGCATCCCTGGTCCAGCATGTATTCTTGCTCAATAGAAGCTGGCCCTCTACAAGGAGACTTTTTCTGGTTCTCCTGCACATCCCTCCCCTAACTGCTCTTTTTTTTCATTTAAGATCATGTTCCTGTATTTACCATTTCCCATATTTCCCATGAAATAACCCTGATTAATAGCATGGCTACAGTAAGATGAGAAATTTGAAAGTGTTTTGTAAACCATGAAGGGCTATATAAATATCATCTACTATTCTTCTCCCACATTTGACTCCCTGGAGAATGTCACTCAGTAATGGGAAGGAATCAGAGGCTATTATCCTCCACAAGAATGACATGCCAACCTCACTACATCCTAAGTTGTCATGAGTTGCCCAATCAGACCAGTCAAGATGCTATTGCTGACTCTCCTGGACTCTATCCAAGCCCCGGTTCTCTTCTCAATGGAATACTTACACACAGCAGGCATCAAAATATAATCCACCACAGGCTTCTCAGATAACTTCTCCATCCAAGAAGCCATTGTCACCATAACTAAACAAGGACCATTAATTAGCTATGAATACTGTATAAGAACTTCCCAAGGCCACTCCCAGAAGTACATACATTATTCACTTGGAAAGGGTCAAATGCCAGAGAAATGGCCTAGTGCCAACTGGGCAGACTGCCCTGCTAGGTTAAGAGGTGGCTTCACTTCAAAACATGAGGTTGGAGCACATCCAGATTAGGTCTCACAAAATTCTCTTAGAGTCAGAGAGGATTCTAGACTCAGAAGGACCTCAGAAGTCATCCAGTCCCAAACCCTCATTTTATAGATAAGGAAACTAAGGCCTGGTGAGGTTATGAAAACTGCTCATGATCACAATAATCAATAAACACTTATTTTTTAGAAAAGTTATGTTCATTTTAATGTTACAAACAAAATAAGGGGGCAAAAAAGAACATTTCTACATATACATCAGCTTATAGAAGTTTCAGTATAAAACATTAAATTTCCATTAAAAACCCTATGTAATAAATTAATAAATAGTTTTCAAAGCTATTCAGTTTTTCTCTGCTTCATTCTAAGTTTTCTTTTGTGCTTTATTGTACATTTTTTATTTTTTCTCCCTCCCCACTTCACCCCAGAATGAAAAAATATGCACTAAATATATATCTATATTCAAAAATTCTTACATGAATGAACATAAACATATATATAAGACCATATCACATTAAGCCACTATAATATTACAGTTCACATGCAGTGATAGAGCTATGATTCAATCCCAGGTCCTTTGAATTCAGAGTTAGTACTTGGTTGCTTCCTTCCAATCCATGAACAAAATATGGTATTCACTGATCTTTTTTCTATGGGCATAATATCATGCTTGGCACTGCAGAGAATCCTTAAAGAATAAGACAGAGTTCTTGTCTTCCGTGGGTCCCCTGATCCTCATCTTGGAATGTTTGCATCTGGGACACCTGAAAAGTTGTCTTCAGTCCAATGGAGAGGAGATGGCAATCATCACTCTGGAGCACCAGCCCTTCCTTGGTACTGACCTCTACTCAAATGGTTCAGGTACAACTGCCAGATTGAATGTAAAATGTGAGAGAAGAAGGGAGGTCCCTCAGTTCTTTTCTAACACATTATAGTCCAGGTTTTTTTTTTGTTTTTTCTTTCTTTCTTATGTTTTTCCCCTTTAGATATAATTCTTCTTTCACAATATGGCTAATATGGAAATATGTTAAACATGATTATACATGTACAACCTAATTCAGGTTGATTGCTGCCATGGGTGGGGGGTGGGGAGGGAAGGGTGATAGAAAATGTGGAACTCAAAAGCTTGCAAAAGGATGAATTTTGTGTAAAGACTGGCAAATTGCCTTCTGTGGGTGGGGGAGGAAAGTAAGATTAGGAGAAAAATTGTAAAACTTGAAATAAATAAAAATCTTTTTAAAAAGGATGAATTTTGAAAATTATCTTTGCATGTAATTGGAAGACAAATAAAATAAATGAAAATTTTAAAACTGAGATCTGAAAGAGGCCTTAGAGATCAGAGAAGCAGTGACTCGCTTTAAGTTTACAAAGCTGCAGGGGCCAAGTTGCAACCCTAAATGATATCTTCTGATTTCAAGTCCCAAAGTATCAGAGATTCTGAGAGAAGAGTGAATTTCAAGAAAGATGTGAATCAAACAAAGAAGTTGATGAAAACAAGAGAAGATAAGACAACATTCATGCTGGTCATACAATAAATCTCAATTCTGGCAAAGTGATGGGAATGTGTTTGCCCCACACACACACTATATAGTGAACAACCAAAAGGCAAAGATGGTCTTTTGTTTCCTTTTGCATGACCAGCACTAAGCAGAGTAGGTTTGGCACATACTAGGCATTTAATAAACATTTGTTGACTTATTAACTGAAAGTAAATCAGCAGGAAAAGAAAAAGCAGAATGGACAGTATGTCCAAAGCACACCCTGGTCTATTTGCTGAGGACAGCAAATTTACACCAGGGTGTGGGAGTGTAAGAGTGAGGGTCTATAAAGTCAGTCAACCAAGCCACCCCATCCTTATACATTAATGTGAAGCAATTAATTATCATCCACCAGTGAAGTGAACCCAATATACCCACATGATTCTACAGATTTCTAAACTGACTGAGAGGATGTGAAATGCATCTACTCCTTAGTGTTGATCCTGAAAAGAGAACCTCAGTTTCCCCAAATGCAGACAATACAAACCTGGTTATGAATAGTAATAATCCCAATAATACACAGATGAAACAGCAAAAATTGGTAGCCTAATATTGTTTTTTCAAATTTTTTGTTTGTTTTTAATATCTCTCAGAGAGTTACTGCTTTCAACCCTTTAATTTCCAATCACTTGCAACGTGGAAGTGGGAAGTAATGTGACATATAATATATTCACATTCCAAGAAATTGAGTTATAGGTGCCAGAGAAGATATGCTGACTGTACTTGGGGTCTACAAGTTTTGGTTTGAATATCACACCTGGGACCATTCATAACTTCCCAATCTCAGTTGTATCACCATTATTCTTGTAAGTCCTATAGTATACCATAAACAATGTCCTCCTCCAACCGAGAAAACAATCTGAGCAATGCCATAAGCATTGAAGAGTTCAAAAGAGAAAAGGAAAAGTACTATTTCTGGCATGGTTGTGGTTGATATTGTTCTAATCAGAATAGACAACTGGCCTCATAGTCAAGAAGATCTGGGTTCAAATTCTGCCCTAACACATACAGGATGTGGACCTCTGGACAAATTATTAAGTGCCTCAGGAAAAACTTTTTGAGACTAGCAGTTGTAAAGAAAGCATCTATCTTAATTGATCATAGGAATTTCCTAACGTGGATGTTTCTTCTATTGCAGAAATCAAAATTATGAGTCAAAAACCATTATATCCTCAGTTTTCTCTAGTAGCATGGTGCATCCAGCTTGGACACTAAAGAATCCCTTCTATGGGAAGAGATGCTTCAGTCCATCCTAAATGCCAGGTCTAGACAATACTGCCATCCAGGGATATTCCTTCAAGGTTCTTCCCTTCTCCCTGCCTTTCATTTCACTTAGTCATCTTATCAGCTCCCATGGATTCCATTATCATCTCTATGATGATGACTCTCAAATATACTTTTCCATCCCTAACCTCTCTCCTAGCACCAGCCTTGCATCTCCAAGAAATCTCTAACTATATATCCCAAGGTCTTGTTGGCTGATCCCTGCACTCAGCTATCAAACTGATCTTTTTCTTAAGGTCTGATCATGTCACCCAGCTTCTTTCAATCAACTCAAGTGGCTCCCTATGACCTCTAGAATCAAAATATGAACTCCTCTGGTATTTAAAGCCTTTCATTACCTGGCTGCCACTTCCTACCTTTCCAGTATTCTCTTTCTTACCCCCCTTACAATCTCTGTGATTCATGATTCTGGTCTCATTATTTCTTGAACAAGGCAGTCAATTGACTAATTCTAAGAATTTTTATTACGTTATAGACTATTCAAGGAAAATAACCTGTCTTGAGGGCAGGAGATTATTTCCTTTTAGCTTTATAACCCTAGTACCTTTTTTGCCTCCCTGATGTCATAGTCCTCTTTAAGAACAAAGGACAAACTGCAACCTTGCACCTAGTGAAGTACCCTCAGTATAGAAGTTATTTATTCATAACTGCTGAATTGAATTAAATTGAAGAGCCACCCTCTGTGTAGATGGGCAGCTAGGTGGCAAAGTGGATAGAGGACTGGACTTGGAATCAGAAAAACCTGGATTCAAATCCTGCCTCAGAGATGTGTGAATTTGAACAAGTCACTTAACTTCTGTATGCCTCAGTTTTTTCATATGTAAAATAAGGCACTGGGCTTGATTGACCTCTAAAGTTTTAGTTCTAAATCTATCATCCTATGAATTGAACTGAGGTGTTAAGGGAAGAATCTTGATTTAATCATGCTAGATCAATTCTGCCACAGAAATCTCATGAAAAAGAATCAAATACATGAAATTTGTAACAGGGGCTCAATAAGCCCATATAAAAGGAGCAAAATAATTTTCTACCCACTTCAAAGCATTGCTAGAAGGACCAAATGAATCAATATCAAGGATAATACAAATGTCTAACCAATTGGGGGTTATCATCACTGTTATTGCTCAGTCAATCAACATGGGGAGGGACAGTCTTAAAGGAGACAAATTAGATCTGTTCTCTTTGGACCCAAAAAAGGTAAAAATAGGAGGGATGGGTGGGAATTGCAAAAAAAAAGGAAAATTAGGCTGAGATAAGGGAAAGCAACGTAATTGCTAGAGTCATCCAAAATAGAGCAGCCAGCCTTGGGATCCTTGGGAAGGCTACCAACTCTGGGGGAGCTAAGGCCAGATGGCCCTGGTCAGCTAGGTTATAGAAGGGCTCCTTGTACTACTGGGAACTGGTCTAGACAGCCTCCAAGAGACCTCCCAACTGTGAGGTCCTGGGATTCTACATAAATTCAGCTCTGTGGGGATAGAAAAAGGTAGTCATTGAAGGATGATTGAGAAAAGGATCTCTTCGGGCAGGAAGGGCCTCCTGCAGATACTGAAGACAAAGCAAGCCCACAAGTAACTAGACTGTCCCAGTTACAGGAGAAAGCATGTTATCTTTGTGGGCAGACGGAACATATTAAATGGCAGGCCTTAAGCCTGCCAGATCTCATCAGCTCACCCTGACTAATGACACAGAAGCTCAAACAAGTCACTATGGTAACAGGAAAACATTCCTATGGGTTTGTGATTACTAAATGAGGTGGACATTAGCCACAGACATAAAGAAATTGGAAGGGTGAAAAATAAGATTCTCTTAGGAATTCTAAATACTGAGGGCTCAGTTTACCTGATTCACTGAGACCTGCTCAGCCTGATATTCCCAGGTCTGGGGAGCTCACCCTTTTAAAGCTCTTGTCCAGGTACTGCAGAGAGCCATGACTCATTTCCATGGCTCTTTAGGTTTTGCAAAATATTTGGTGATCCCCAAAATCTTATGGCAGTCTGAAGTCATTCAAGTTAATAAACCTTCTCTTGGTCCTAAGACTTTTGAGACACCCTGTATTTTTATCACCATGACCACATGAGGCAGCTGGTACAAGTATTACCTTCCTTTCCATTCTACAGAGAAGGAAACTGAGGTTCTGGTGATCTAATGTATTTGCCAATGGTCACAAAGCCAGTATCTGAAATGAGATCTGATCCCAAGTCTCCTGACTCCAAGTCCAGAACTCTATCCACTACAGCGAGGATGCAGGGCATGCCAGAGACCCAGGTAAAGTGAGCATTCAGAATGATAGGGACCAAAGAAATTAGGACAGAAACTGATGTTCCTCTGGTTACCTGAGGTCAGAGTTAAAAAGAACAGAAAAGTGCAATGGAGTGATGGACATAGAGTCAAGAGATCTTGCTTCAATCCTCACTCTGGAACCTTAATTAAAAGCACTCATTTTTCTGGACCTCAGTTTCCTCATCTGTAAAATTGGACTAGATAAGCCATAATGATGATTATACTACTGTATAAATCTATACTTCGAAGTCCTAGAAGAGAAGTGCCATAGAGGGAGGAAAGAAACAATAATAATCAAGAGAAGTGTCAAATTCCTGGCCCAAACTAAGGACTAAAAACAGCCTATAACACTCCCAGGTGCAGCCCAACCCAGATTCAATGTATTGGTTCACAGTCACAAAAATAAATAAAAATATAACAAAACACAGATAATGTCAATATGTGGTTTTCTGAGTCAATATGTGCAGAGATATTTTCATATCATTTAGCATGCTTTAATTTCTATTTGAGTTTGATACAATTGGTCCAGAGACTTCCTTTCCAGAAAAAGATATTCTCTGAAAAAAGACCCTTAGTTTTATGGCAAATCAAGTAGTAACATGACAAAGCCAAAAGAAGTAACAATTCCCTCTAGTGGTGAAGGAACATAGGATCATCCATTTAGAACTTGTTATTGCTGTTTGTCCCTCATTCTCAGAGGAACATCAAGGAGATGATGCCATGACATGCAAGTGAATTAGATTTGAGTGGGGGGGCTGTGCAAAGTCATCAGCCTCAATTTCTCCCCGAGAGTCAGGTGGGTCCAGGGGCCAGATATAGATCAAGATGACCAGATGCAATTTAGACTTTAGAGATCCATCTACTCCAACAACTTTATTTTATAAATTATAAAACTGAAATCTATAAAGATTGAATAATACAGACTATATGTAAACACAAGTGCCAGAGTATGACAAGGATGGGGGTTGATTGAACCAATCAAGCATCCCACTCCAAATAAATTTTCTAAAACGTGGATAATTTTATCATGTGAGAATACACCTAATGAATTAATCAATCAAAGGATAGTGAAATAAGTGGTGGGAGTAGGGGGACAGAAAGTGAGGAGAGAGACAGAAAATCTTTTCTCCTCTTCTCTTTTCCCCCTTCAGCTATTATTTCTTAGAAATTTGGCTGTAATTGATCTCTTCTGACTTACCAGTGAACTGATTTACTATTTTATGTAAAGCCCCACATGGCCTGAATGACTGGGTCTCCTCAACCAATCCTACATATTTCCTTTGTAGTATTATTTCATTTTATCTAAACACTAGAAGAATTCTACTTATTTCCAACTTGACTAGGTAAGTTGTCACCTCTGATTCCACTTTTCAGGAATGCTATAATGGGGATTCTCAATTCTGGCATAGGTTGGGCAAGTTTTGCCTTGGGCAGAATTACAAATATCCATTTTGGGGCCACCAAGACCATACATCATACCAGAGAAAGGGCACAAAGCATATCCTCATCAGCATATTTTCCTCTAAAGGGAGACAGAAATCCCAGAATGCTAATTTTAAAGCTACTGCTGAAAGTCTATCACTGGAGAAGACCCACCCTCCAGTAAAGTCCTACTTTAATGAATTTTTCTTGCTCATAAGAGGCTGAACATGGTTGTTTCTATGCTGTGGAATTGTTGTCAGCACGCTTTACACTTTAAATCATCCTTTTAACTTCAACAACCTAGAGGAAAGCCCCAGTTACTTCACCTTTGCTACGACTCTGTGCTTGGATTACTTATAACTGGGAGATTATATGAAATATTTCTGAAGAAAACAATGTGGATAAACAGGATACTCAACAACCAACTTACGAAATATGTAGCAGATGGAAACAAGACCAAGCAAGTGGTATATTCCTATAAAATTTTATCAGGAATGCTAAAGTCTGACTTGCTAAGGTTGATGAGAGAAACTAACAATCATAAAAAGGATTTTTTAAAAAAAATTTGCTTTAATTATAGAAGTTAGGGATGAACACTATACCTGTGATTTCATTGATATAATACAATTCTGTTATATGAGAACCTCCCTCCTCCCCCAACTAATGCTGGTTAGAACCTTTTTTGACACATCAGAGTCTTAAAGAATGATATCAAGCGTTGAGAGGTTAGGTGACTTGCCCAGAGTCACACAGACAAGTGGGGTGTGTCAAAGGCAAGGCTTGAATTCAATCAATTAATCAATATTTATTAGGCACCCACTATGTATCAGGTACTATGCAAAGTATTGGAGGGATACAAAAGGGGGCAAAAATAGTCTCTGAACTCAAGAAACTGAAAATCTAAAGGAGAAGACAACATGCAAACAAATATATACAAATAAGATAAATATATTCAGAGGGAAAGCACTGAAATTAAGAGGCTTGGGGAAGGCTTCCTACAGAAGATGAGATTTTAGTTGAGATTTAAAGGAAGCTCTCTGTCCTATTCTTTTTTTTTGATGAGGCATTGGAGTTAAGCTCAGGTTCACACTAATAAGTATGAAGTGTCTGAAACATATTTGAACTCAGATGCTCCTGACTCCTATCCACTGCATCACCTAATTACCCTAATGCTATTCTTTTTAAAAGCTAAACACTTTAAAGCTAGATGAAAAACAAGGATCAAAAAAGGGCAAGAACCTTTTCTTGGAGTAGATGAAACAATAACAGACTAAAGAAAGATAACAGAGTTGCTCTATTTAATTTGTTTCTACTTTTCTATCAAGGAAAAGAAACTTGCATTGAAAATGTTATAACAACTTCAGAGGGGCAACTAGGTGGCGCAGTGGATAGAGCACTGGCCTTGGAGTCAGGAGGACCTGAGTACAAATCCAGCCTCAGACACTTGATAATTACCTAGTTGTGTGACCCGGGGCAAGTTACTTAACCCCACTGCCATGGAAAGCTAGAGAGGTATCAAAAGACTAGAGATGGGCAAATGCACCTATTTTAACAGAAACAGGCAGACAGACCAATAGACACAGAGAGATTAAACAGAGAGAGGCAGAGACAGAGACAGAAAAACAGACTGAGAGAGATGTGAACAGAGTCTACAAACTATAAACCAGTGAGCTTAACTGTAATTCCTGCGGAAAACCTAGAAGATATTAATTAAAGAGATAACTGGGAAGGAAGTTATGATGATAAAGATTCAGCATGCTTCCTCAAGAATGGATCATGCCAGTCTAACTTCAATTCTCTTTTGACACGATTACTAAGTCATTAGATGAGGAGAATATGATATATGCAGATATGATATATCTAGATTTCAGCAAAGCTTTTGATAAAGTATTTCATACTATTCTTGTGGAGCAGATGAAGAGACATAGATTAAGTAATAATATAATTAGATAAGAGGCAGAAGGTCTTCAGTGGGAAACCCCAGGGATCTATACTTGATTCTGGTCTGCTTCACAATTTTAGCAATGACTTGAAGGCAGAGATGATATATTCACCAAATTTACAGATAGAGAGGATTGGTTAACAATCAGGTCCAAATCCCAAAATGATCTTAATGGATTAGGTGGAGCACTAGAGCATTGAACATTAGGTAGAACTAATGAGGGATCAATGGAAAGTCTTATGCTTGGGTACCAAAAAAAAAATCAACTTCACAAGTATAAGATCAGGGAGACCTGAAGAGAAAACAGTTGTGAAAAATAGTGTGGGAGTTTTAGTGGGCTGCCAGCTCATCATGAGAAAATAGTAAGATGTGGTAGCCAAAAAGATTAATGTGATCTCAGACTGCATTAAGAGAGACATAGTTATCTATCTTCTAGGAACAGAGAAGTGATGTCCCCTGTTCAGATCTCATCTGGAGGATTGTATTCAGTTTGGGTCATCACAGTTTAAGAAGGAAATTGATAAGCGAGAGAGTTTCCAGAAGAGTATAATCAGGATCAGAAGAGAGTCTTGGATCCATTGGTCCTTGAGGTTAGATGAAGGAGCTCTGCTTGTTAAAACTGCAGAAGAAAAGACTCAGAGGGTTAGATGACAATGGTCTTCAAATATCTGAAGAGATGTTACATGAAGGAAGGATTTGACTTTTTCTGTTTGGCCCCAAAGGGCAGATTTTAGGAGCAATGAATGGAAGATGGAAAGGGATCAGTTTAGGTTTAATATAAGCGAAAAGTTCCTAATAAGCTGCACCATACAAAAGAGGAATAGACTGCCTGGAGAGGTGCTTGGTCCCTGCTCATTGGAGTACTTCACATAAGTGCTAAGCAACTTGTCATAATTGTTATATAAAGGATTCCTATTTTGAAATGGTCTCCTGAGATTCCTTCTAACCTTTGAATAATGTGATTCATGGAGGAGGTTGCACCTGAGCTAGATCTTAATAGAAGAAAAAGGTTTTCAAAAAGTCGAGATGTGAAGAAAGCAGGTTTCTAGCATGGGGGATAATCTGCAGAAATGAGAAAAGGTGGAAGTCAAATGGACAAGACCAGTCAACAGATAGTTCAGTTTGATTTGAACTTAAAGTGGTGGATGAAGGAATTAAAGAATATTGGAAAGAGATACTGATATCACACCATGGAGCATCTTAAATGCCAGGCAAAAATAGTATGTATTTTATCCTATAGGGAGGATGGGGGTATTTGACCACACCTATACATTAGAAAAGTTATTCTCTTAACTGTATAAAAGACAGAGCAGAAATAGGAGAGACATATCTCTGTTAGAAGGCTATCATTAATTTCTAAAAAAGGCTATTATAATTGTCTAGTGATTCATAATCCATCAATTTAGATATGAAAGGGACTGTAACAACCATTTAATCCAATCACCTCATTTATTTTAGAAAAGAAACTAAGACCCAGATTGTGAAATGACTTTCCCAACAATATAGTCCAATCCAATCCAATCATCATTTTTTTAATTGCCTTTTATGAGCAAGGCACTAACCTAGATAGTGGTGATAAAAAGATAAAAAAATATTAGTTGCCTTCAAAAAGCTTACATTCTACTGGGAGTGGAGAGTAGAATGGAGAAGGGGGTAATAAATGCAAGATAAGTAAATATAAAATAGGCACCAGAATATACAGTAATGGAAGGAGGGAAGGGGGAACTAATAAGCAAGGGAATCAGGAAAGGTATGTTAAAGGCAATGGTTTATTGACTCTTCCTGACCTCATTTGGGGTTTTCTTGACAAAGACACTGAAGCAGTTTGTCATTTCCTTCTCCAGCTCTTTTTACAGATGAGGAAACTGAGGCATACAGTGTTAAGTGACTTGCCCAAGTCACTCACCTAGTAATTGTCTGAGGTCAGATTTGAATTCAGGAAGATGACTCCAGGCCTGGTATTCTGTTCACTGAGCCATCTAGCTGCCCATTAAAGGCGGTGGTGATTGAAGGTATCCAGAGAGGCCAAGATGAAGGAAGGAACATTCCAGACAAGAAGCAAAGTGTGCATAGGGACAGGAGATAGAATATTGCATATCCAAGTAATCTTATTTGCCTGGAACATGAAGCATATCAGAAAGAATAATTTCTGTTTTTATTTCCTAGATTCTTCATAGTATTCTCTATTTTGGTATGAAGTCATGACTGGTAATATACACTGCTGGCTACTGAGGGTAGCCATGTTGCATCTCTTCATTGGTCTTTGGTTCTGTAATTTTAACTCTTTGGAGATAGTAGGGCAGGGGTTCTTAACCTGAGGTGTATGAACCACCACCACCACCACCACAACCAAAGAGTCTATGAATTTCATGGTGTCTGTGAACTTGGATATGGAAAAAAAATTATGCCTCTAGTAAATATAATGGGGGTTTCTTTGAAATTTTATATATTTTATATATTCAAAAATGTCATTTTGAGAAGTTCACCATAAGCTTCACTAGACTACCAAAGGGATCCATGGCACCAAAGAGGCTAAGAAGCCCTTCAGTAGAGGTGACATGATTCACAGCCAGACAGCATCACAGAAGAATGAGGGTGGTAAAAAAAAAAAAAAAAGTCTTTCCCCAAAATGATCTGACTGCCTGGGGATCCAGAAAAGCAAATCAAACTCTAAGCAAACAATGAATTAATCTTACCTTTACTAGTCCTGTTGAGAGACAGCTACGGTGGCTGAGAGGACTTGCCATGTGTGAACATGATCCGTGACCCCACTTTGATGTTTAAATAGATTGTTGTTGCTGCTGCTGTTGTTGTTCAATCATGTCTTATTCTACACAACCCCATATACAAAGTCTGTGGAATTTTGACATGAATACTAGAGTGGTTTATCATGTCCTGCTCCAGTGTGTTCCCATTTTATAGATGAAAAACTGAGGTAAATAGGGTCACACAGGATGTTCTATGTTGTTTTTTTCAACAGAATCACAAAATTTCAGAGTTGAACAGGATCTCAGAAGTCAATTAGTCCAACCCATACTCTACCCCCAGTAGCTAGCATTTATATGGTGCTTTAAGATTTGCAAAGTTATATGTATACATACATACATACATATATATATATTATATATTCCATTCTTAGACATCTCCAATTATGATTCCCTGATATCAAGCCTAAATTTTGTTTATTTGTTTTTTGTTCCCAGTTCTTCCCCTTGGAACCAAACAGGGCAAGTCAAATCTGTCTTCCACATAAGAGTTCTTAGAATGTACCATCTCTTTCATGATACCCCTGAGTTTTCCCTATGCTAAACATCCCTCATTTTCTTCAGCCCAAATTTTATATGAGATGAACTCAAGACTATTTCCCTCTTTGTCTATATAAACACCAATAAATGGACAACTGTAACATTTTAATTTTTTGTTTTATTGATGATTTTTGGTTCATATATTATGGCCATTTCCAGATATCCACCTTGTGAGCATTCTTTTGTAACAAAAAAAAAAAACAATTCAGCAAAATCAATCCAGTGGCCAAGTTCTATAGTGTATGCTACATTCTGCACCCATAGACCACTAACTCACTAAGAGGAAGGCGTATTGCTTGAAGCCATTTTCTTTATCGCCAAAGTTTTAAGCCAAGTAGATACATTCATGGGAACCATAATTCCTGCTCTCTAATTATACAATGCTCTCTTTTTAGTCATTCAACAAGTATTTGCTGAGAGCCTACTGTGGGCTGAGTAGCATGAGAGATAAAGAAGGAAGTAATGTGGTACCCTGGAGTTGCAAGTACTCATTTGTAAATATTCCATTTATGCCAAAGCTTATTTGAACTTCACCTTCCCCTCCCATTCAGAATCCTTCATATTCCCCCCTCCCAACCCCCCAATTAGAAAGTTGGGTGCTTTGGAATGATGGAGCCACCTGGTGGTCAGCATTAGGAATAGCCCAACTAAATAGCATTTTTCTCACCACCTTCCTACCCATTAAAAAGAACCATTCACAATTCTAAAACAAATAAAGTTGACAATGCACATTCCTCACAACATCTTGGAGTAAACAGTGCAATTATAATTACCATTTTACAGCCTAGAGAAGTAAAACGGTTTGCCCATAGGCACAACTAAGGAGTATCAAACCCAGATCTGAAACTCGGATCTTGCAAGACTGATCCAGAGTTCTATCCCTGATACTTTGGTTGCCTCTCACAACACTATTGTCTCTCTTTTCCTTCTACCATTGACAGATATGTCACCTTGGCTTCTGGTACATCCACAATCTCTTTAATTCCCTTTTTTCCATGCCCTTCTTTCTTCTACTTCTGGACCAGATATTCCAGGAATATTTTTATATCTCTACTCCACAACATACCACAAGAATTCTCATCATTTTTCAGACAATCATGAAACATTAAGAACCTACTATGAACCAGATATGGTATTCTAAGAGCTGAGGACACAAAGAAAGATAAAAGACAGACCCTGCTCTCAAGGAACTCATATTTTAATGGGAAATATGTGAATATGTGGAACAATATGTGAATAACTATATATAAACAAACTGTGTACAAAATAAGTTAGAGATAGGAAAGAGAAGAAATTAGAGTTAAGGAAAGGCTTTTTGTGAAAGGTGGGATTTCTGTTGGAACTTGAAAGAAAACAGGGAAATCAGGAGGCAGAGATGAGACGGCAGAGAATTCCAGACCTGGGAAATGGTGAGTGAAAATGTCCAGAGACTAGAAATGGAGTATTTTGTTCAAGGAACAGAAAAAAAAACAGTGTCCTTGGATCTCAGAATATATAAGATATGTAAGGTATAAGAAGACTGGAGAGGTATATGTAGGGGAAAGTAATGAGGAACTGTGAATGCCAGAGGATTTTATATTTGATATTAGAGGGAGTCACTGAAATTTTTTGAGTGGGTTTAGGGTTGGGGTGAGGAAAAATTACTTTGATGGTAGAGTAAAGGATAGATTAGACTGGGGACAAGCTTGTGACAGGGAGATCAACTCATAGGCTATTACAGTAATCCAGGATGAGGTAATGAGGGTTTATATCAGTGAAAATAATGATTGACTATTAGGGGATGGGGGTAACTTCAATAGGAGAAGAGAAATTAGGAAAAACTTGGGGGGGGAAAGATTGCAAGTCGAATTTTCAACATGTTGAGTTAACCATGCCTATGGAATATCCAGTTGTGATTGTCTAATAGGCACTTGGAGATATAAGATGAGATTAGAAGAGAGGTTAGGGCTGAATAAGTACATGTGAGAATCATCAGCAAAGAGTGATAATTGAATCCATGGTGGCTGATGAAATCACCAAGTCCAGTAGAGAGAGAAGAGAAAAGGGCCTGGGACTTAGAGCTAACAGGATATGATCTAGATTAAGGTCCAGCAAAGAAGACTGAACTGGAGTGGTCAGATAGATACAAGGAGAACCAAAAGAGAATGATGTCACAAAAAGCTGGAGAAAAGAAAATATCAAGGAGAAGAAGATGATCAACAGTGTCAAATGCTACAGAGATCAAAAGCAATGAAGACAGAGGAAAGGCTATTAGATTTGGCAATTAAGAAATCATTGGGGTCAGCTAGGTGATGAAGTGGATACAGAGTGCTGGCCCTGGAATCAGGAGGACCTGAGTTCAAATCCAACCTCAGACATTTAATAATTACCTAACTGTGTGACCTTGGTCGGGCAAGTCACTTAGCCCCATTGCCTTGTCAAAAAAAAAATTTAAGAGTCAAGATCATTAGTAACTTTGGAGAAGGTAATTTCAATTGAATGATAGGGTCAGAAACTAGACTATAAAGAGTTAAGAAGAAAATGAGAAGAAAGGAAATTGAGGCACCTATTGGCAATAACCTTCACAAAAGGGTGAATAAATATGGGATGATAACTAAAAGGATGAATGGATCAAGCAAAGGGTTTTTAAAGCTAAGGGATTCATGGGCAATAGGCAGTAGGAAAAAGAGTCAGTAGACCGATTTAAATGAGTTGGGTATGTCAGAAAAGACAATCTGCTGAAGAGGATGGAATGGAATAGTAACATTTATGCATAGTTTCTGACCCTATCATTTAATTGAAACTGCCTCCTCCAAAGTTACTAAGGATCTCTTAATTGCCAAATCTAAATAGCTTTCTCCCTCTTCATTGCTTTTGATCTCTGCAGTCTTTGACATTGTTGGTCGTCTTCTTCTTCTTGATAGTCTCTTTTCTCCATCTTTATGTTTCATCATTTTCTTTTGGTTCTCCTTACTATATAAGGCAGTAGTTAGGGAAAAGAAGGAATCCATGTGATGTAAAGAGAAAGAAGGCAGAAAAGGAGTGATTGCCTGGGAAATGACTGAAGAAGTTGAAGGACTGAAGGAACAGAATGGATAAAACAGGATGTGGGGTTATATATATAAGCCAGAGGGAGACATTGAATGACAACAGATTATGTCAATAGGTAATAGTCAGAATTTTTATTGAGTGGTAAATATGAATTTAGTGAACCTCAAAGAAAAGGAGGTTACTGGTGGTAGAGGGAGAAAATGGATGTGGCAAAAAAGGAAGAAAGCATATCCCTGCCCACTTCAGCTTCAACCAGTTGTGTTACTGAGTCACCTGTATCAAGAAAAGAGAAAGTCAAAAGTTGTAAAATAAAACTACATTGAATAGGACCAGGACCAGCAATTTATTCACCTCTTGAAGGTACCCAGGAGTTCTATACAGTATTTCTCTTTCATCCTCATCACCCTTTTCCAGAAGCCCTAGCATTCAAAATAATATTTATAACATTTATTTCATTTGCATGTTTTTTTGTTCAATTACTAGTAGTGAAACTGTCACTTGTGGGCCAGACTGGGAACCCATGTACACCATATGGGACCATGTTTTCATAGGAGAATTTCAAATAATAAACATAGAAAAGATGCTTTAGGAACACAATCTCTAAGTTGGAAACTAGGAGCTGCCTAGGCAACATAGTCCCTGCCTTTAAGGAGCTTACAGTCTAATAGGGTATGTCCACAGGAATTACAGATGGAGAGAGCAGGGCCAACAAAAGAGTAACCTAGGTGAAGAGGCAGGAAGGATAATTTCCAGCCAGGAGAAGCTAAGCATTTAAAAGATAAACATGATTTCAGTTGAGGAAAATAAGGACAGCATTCCAGTTAGAAGAAATGAAGCATGAGGAAATATGGGAAAGTAAAGGCCATATATAGGGAGTGCTAGAGTAGCATAGTTTGACTAAAGCATGGAGTTTCAGGAAAAGCACTGAGAGATTTAGAAAGGTAGGTTAGAGTCAGTGCTAGAAGGGCTTTAAAGAGCAGCTAAAAAAATCTGGATTTTATTCAACAGACACTGGGGAGTCATTGAAGGTCCATGAGCATGAGAATGACAAAGTGGCAATAGAATGTATACAGGCTTGCAACAAAGGAAGGATAAAAGCAGGAAAATTAATAAGGATGGTATTGAAATGATCCAATCAGGAGGTAGGAAGTATCAGAAATAGGTGGTGACCATGGAAATGCCAAGAAGTGATAAGCTTGGGGGCAGCTAGGTCACAGTGGATAGAGCACTAGCCCTGGAGTCAGGAGTACCTGAGTTCAAATCTGGCCTCAGACACTTAATAATTACCTAGCTGTGTGGCCTTGGGCAAGCCACTTAACCTCACTGCCTTGCAAAAACCTAAAAAAAAAGTGGTAAGCTTGCAGGAGATATTGAGCCATTTAGTGATGCTGAGAAAAAGCAAGGTACCAGATAATTTAAATCTCCCAGCAACATATGGGGTAAAGAAGATAAGGCAAAAAAGGACAACATCAAACTATGTGAAGAAGTTAATAAATAAATGCTAATAAATTTCATTTAATGATCTTATCAATGACTTAGATAAAGGTATAGCTGATATGCTCATCAAAGTTGCAGATAACTGAAAACTGGGAAGGAAGGCTGCTAACACATTGAATGACAGAGCCAAGGCTTAAAAAGATATTGATAGATTAGATAGACAATTGGACTGAATATAATAAGATGAAGGTCAATAGAAATCAGTGGAACGTCTTGTACTTGGGGCCAAAAAAATTAACTTCACAAATATAATATCAGGGAGACATGGTGGGACAATAGTTATTCTGAAAAGTATCTGGGAGGTATAGTGGATTGAAAATTCAGTATGATTCAGTGGTACAATGTGTCATCCAAAAAGGCTAATATATTCATGAGTTGCATTATGAGAGATATCTTTCAGGAGTAGAGAGGTGATCATTCCATCATGAACTTCCCTGCTTAGACCTCATCGAGAATGTTGTGTTCATTCTTGGGTACCATAACTCAAGAAGAAAATTCATGAACTAGAGTTTCCAAAGAAAGGCAAGCAGAATGGAGAATGGCATCAAGTCTATTGTCATAGGAGGACCAGTTGAAGGAACTCTGCATGTGTAGCCTGGAGACAAGAGGGGAAGGCAGGGAGAATATAATGGTGGTCTTCAAATCTTTGAAGGTCTTTCCGGTGGGGCAGGGATTCATCTCTTTCTGTTTAGTCCCAGAGAGCAGAACTTGGAGCAATGAGTAGAATTCACAAAAAGGTCAATTAGGCTTGATAACAGGAAAAAAACTACCTAACAATTAGAGCAATCCAAAAGTGTATGGAGTGCCATAAGAGGTAGTTGATTCCCCTTCCTTGGAGCTCTTCAAACAGATGCAAAATAACCACTTGTCAGGTAAATTATAATAGAGATTTCATTTATGGGTTGGACTAGAGAGCTACTGAAGTCCCTCCTACCTCTAAAATTCTGTGATAAAGTAAAAGTCAGAGCAAAGAGGGCATACTAGTTTATTCAGTCTCTGATTTCATGTCCTTTTTTGAATTCACTTTTTTTTAATTAAAAAAAATTATCTCCCTTCTACCTTCCCTGGTCAATAAAAGAAAGAAAAGAAAAGAAAAAAAGTCATAGCTAATATGTATAGTTAAATTTTAAAAAATCTGCATTGGCCATGTTTAAACATGTTTATTCCCAATCTATATCCCAAATCCATTGCTCTTCTTTCAGGACATGGGTAGCATGATGCATCGTTAGTCCTCTGAAATTGGGGTTAGCCATTTTATTGCTCAAAATTCTCAAGACTTTCAAAGTTCTTTGTCTTTTTTTTTTTTTAGGTTTTTGCTAGGCAATGGGGTTAAGTGGCTTGCCCAAGGCCACACAGCTAGATAATGATTAAATGTCTGACACCGGATTTGAACCCAGGTATTCCTGACTCCAGGGCCGGTGCTTTATCCACTGTGCCACCTAGCTGCCCCAGTTCTTTGTCTTAAAGTAATGTTATTAGTGTATAAACTGTTATCTTCATTCTGTTTATTTCATTCTGCATCATCAGCAAGATCTATTTCATACCTCACAGATAAGCAAAGTTTGCAAAAACAACAACAAAAAAAGAAAGAAAATGACAAATGCTGGAGGGGCTGTGGGAAAACAGGCTTATTAATGTACTATAGGTGGGGTTGTGACCTAGAACAGCCATTCTGTAAAGTCATTTGGAACCATGCCTCCAAAATTAATAAATTATGCAGGTCTATCAAAGAGATCAAAGAAAAAGCAAAAGAATTCATATGTAAGAAAATATTTATAGCCACTCTTTTTGCAGTGGCAAAGAACTGGATACTAAGGGGTACCCATAAATTGGGGAATGACTAAGCAAATTATGAAACAGAATACAACTGTGTTCTGTCTTCTAACAAATATTATACATCACTACTCCACAGCCTCCCTTTTCCTCCTATCATCTCTGGCACTGAAATTTCCAAAATGGAATCATGATGACCTAGTGGTGGTTGCTGGTGCACAGGCAACTCTGTGAACATGTACTTAGCGGAAAGAGAATTTCTCCCAAATCCTCCATTTAAGGAGAGTACTCAGGGCAGCTATCTCACCATTTCCCACTTAACTTTGCTCCCCTAGACTTTATCATGTCCCTTACACTGGCTACCCCCTCTCCCCTTTTCAGCTATTTTTATGTGTTGTCTTTTTCCACTAGATGTCAAGCTCCTTAAGGCAAGAAAATGTCTTTTTTTAAAGTGTTTTTTCCTCCAATTATACATCATGAAAATTTTAGCATTCATTTTTGCAAGATTTAGACTTACAAATTTTTCTCCCTCTCTCCCCCCCTTCCTCTATTCCCCTTTTCTGAAAATGGTAGACGATAATAAGTTTATAAATGTGTTATCATATAAAATATATTTCTACTTTAGTCTTTGTTGTGAAAGAATAAACAGATCAAAAGGGGAAAATAACCAGGAAAAAGAATAAAATAATTGAAAAAATATGCTTTGATCTGCATTCAGAGTCCATCAGTTCTTTATCTAGACTTGAATAGCATTTTCCTTCATGAATCCTTTGTATTTGTCTTGGATCATTGTGTAGCTGAGAAGAGCTGAGTCATTCATAGGATCGATCATACAATGTTGTTGATACTATGTACACTGTTTTCCTGATTCTGCTCATTTGACTTTGCAGCAGTTCATCCAAGTCTTTCTAGATTTTTCTGAAATCTGCCTGATCATCATTTCTTATTGTACAGTATTATTCCACTACTTGTTCATCCGTTCCCCAATTGATGGGCATCCTCTCAGTTTCCAATATTTTGCCACCATGAAAAAGGTTGCTATAAATATTTTTGTACATGTAGGTTCTTTTCACAGGGACCGTCTTTTGCCTTTCTTTGTATCCCCAGTATGAAGTACAGTGTTTAGCACATACCGATGTTTAGTAAATGTTTGTTGATTGATTGACAGTAAAAATCACTGCCACTGACCCTGTCATCCATGAGTCCTCTCCCTCCCTCACCCCCTCCCCTCTCCTTCTCCCTCTTCCTCTCCCTTTCTCCCTCCCCCCTCCTCCTCCTCTCTCTCTCTCTCTCTCTCTCTCTCTCTCTCTCTCTCTCTCTCTCCATGTGTGGACTAGACTCTGGTTCCAAATGTGTTTAGAGAAAAGGGGACCTCTCATATACAATCTGGTTCATACTCTTAACCCAGAGAAACCTTAAAAATATTAGTATCTGACTCAGTTTCCTACATAAAGCTTTCTGGCTCCTAGGCAAACTCTGTGAATATAAGTCTGGCCCATTTTTTTCCACAAGAGTCTGTCATTTCACTAATGAGATATCCAATATGAAACAGGCTTAATTGAACATAGAAAAATCAAAAATCCCTCAAACACCAGGAAAATTTTTCCCTACAGAGTCTATCCTTCTCTCAGAATCTATATATTTATATTACATATGGTACCAGTAAAAAAATAAGTTCTGTTGTTTTAGTACCATCCTAATCCTTCTTCAAGACTATGTAGGTGCTATATGTGTCTCTTTTCAAGTTCAAATAAAATGAAATATTGCTCTCTTCTCTCATGTCTTCTTTTCAAGACTCTAAATTTCTTCCTCTGTTTCATCAAAGTCTCAAATCCTTTGCCTCTTATCCATTGGATCTCTTTTCCCTAGAATAAGTTTCCTCTCTCTTCCATGTCCTTGTGGAGCCATCTCCTTGACATAGGTGGTTCTCTTCAAAAGTCTCCTTCCAAGTTCATGTTGAGCACAGTAACTCCATCCTTCCCTGGCTTTCTTGAAGTCTCAACTGAAATCCTATCTAATAAAGGAAACATTTTCCAACTTCTCTTAATTCTAGTTCCCTCTCTCTCTAGTAATTATTTCCTATTTATCTTTATGTGTGTATGTGTGTGTGCTTTCATTCCTTGCCTATTTTTTGCTTCTTTTTATATCCCCCCCCCCAACATTAGCAGTATCTGGCAAAAAGTAAGCAGATAAGTGGTACAAAAGAGTGTCAGGCCTAGAGTCTGGATGATCTGAGTTCAAATCTGAAATCAGACACTAGCTGAGTGATCCTGGACAAGTCATTTAACCATATTTGCCTCAGTTTCTGCATCTGTAAAATGAGTTGGAGAAGGAAATGGCAAACCACTCCAGTTTCTTTGCCAAGAAAACACTAAATGGGATCACAGAGAGTCAGATTTGACTGAACAACAAAGCTATTATTCTCCCCATTTTGCAAATGAAGAAATCAAGATTCAGCAAATCTGACTTCCCTAGAGACATACAGTTATTGTGTCCAAGATTAGATCCATCCCCAGGTCTCCCTCATTCTACATCTATCCACTCTACCAAAGAACTTGATGTCAAAGAACCAGGAATCAAAATTCCCAATGTGGTCCTTACTGAATAAATTGTCACTTAATCCTCCTAAACCTGTTTCCTCATCTGTAAAATGATAAGACTGGACTAGATGATCCCAAATGACTCATTGCTATGTTTCTATGACATGCATTGATAATGGGAGCCTCATTTTATGGAATATGCAAAACATTGAAATCCTAATCAAGATCCAGTCTGGGATTGGGGTTGGGGGAAAAAAAGAGAGGTAGGAAAAAGCACAAGCTAGGCTCTTGATACACCCAGGACATGCTTAGTTCACTTAAGGTTTCCAGCAGAGGGACTTAGAATGTTTAAAGTTGTTTTCTGTGAATCTTTGTCCAGAGAGTGTATGTACAAATAAAACAAGAGGGTTTCTTCTTCCTGTAAAAAGTTAATCGGCTTAAAGTGTGCAACTAAATAAGCAAAGCTTACATTAAAGGATGGAGAGAAAGGGTGCCCTGGAAAGAAAGTTCTAGGAAATACAATATCGTTTCTATGTTCTTTTGTGGCCCCCCTATAAATATTCATGAGTCCCTATTAATGGGGTCCATCACTCTATGCAGTCACAATCGGTTTTTTGTTTATTTTCAGGACCATGAACTTTGAAACCATGAACCTAAATTTCAGGACTTAGGATTCATGCATGTTAGCAGGACGGGGGATGGGGTTGGGTAGGGGAAGATTACAGAGGAGAGGAAACAGAGGCAAAATGGGATTCACTCTTACTTCTTTTGACTGAGATTAAATATAAGATCTGTTTTAGATGGGAAGTATCCTGTCTCTAGAGTTTCTAGCTGCCTTTTCTCTGATGGAAAAAGGTAGTCATTGAATTTGGTTGAGATGCTGTAATATTTTTTCTTTTCCTTTCTTTTCTTTTTTTTTACATCTTGGAGTTTAACATTTGTTTGCATCACAGAACATGCAACCTGGAAGAAGTCATGAAGATTATCTAACACTTCCCAATCCCCATATGAAAGATGAGAAAACTGAGGCATCCAAAAGAGAAATAATTTGGCTGAGGTCATACAGCTTGTTAGTGGCAGAGGCAGTCTATCTCCATTTCATTCATTAGATTAAGCATTTATTAAGTAAGTACTATGGGAGAAGGAAGGAAGGAAGGAAGGAAGGAAGGAAGGAAGGAAGGAAAGAAGTTAGGAAGGGAGAGAGGGAAGGAAAGCTAAGAAAGAAAGAAAAAAGAGAGAAAGAGAAAGAAAGGGCAGGAAGGGAGGAGAGAAGGGAGGAGAGGAAGGGAGGGAGGGAGGAAGGGAGGGAGGGAAGGAGGAAGGGAGGGAGGGAAGGAAAATTAAGAAAGAAATAAAAAAGAGAGAAAGAAGAAAGAGAAAGAAAGAAAGAAAGAAAGAAAGAAAGAAAGAAAGAAAGAAAGAAAGAAAGAGAGAGAGAGAAAGAGAGAAAGAAAGAAAGCAGGAAGGGAGGAGAGAAGGGAGGAAGGGAGGAAGGAAGGAAGGTAAAAAGAAAGAAAAGGAAAATAGAGGGAGGAAGGACAACATTCCCTCAGGGAACTCATATGCTTTTGAGGGGTTTCATGTTTGCAGATAAGGAAATACAAGATATCCACAAAGTACGCAATGTGGTTTTGGTGAGAGGGAAGATACTAGCCAAATGGGGATAGGATGATGTCAGAAAAGGTCAGGTCTTCTGACTCTCAACCACATAGTCAATCTTCAGAATGACTTTTTCATTTTTCCTTCCCACAGTCCTCTAGCATCTGTCCAGCTCAGCAGTTCCTAATGGAAAATGTTGAGTTTTTCCCCCCTCCTACTTCTGGATTTCAGTTTACTTTGACACTTAGTGCCAGAACTTGGGGGAGGAAGTGTGCACAGCGTGAAGCCAGTCACAACCTGGAAGTTGCCAGTGACTCAGAGGGACCATCTGTCTGAGCTGGCTGTTCAGTACCCAGGAGAGCACCACATACAGGTAGACATTTCATGGAAGTCATGTGATGGTGACTGGTGGCCCCTACTCTCTCACAGATCCAGAACAGTAATCATCAAATACCAGAATTGGAAGAAACCTCAAAAGTATCAAATCCAACCAGTTCATGAACAGGACTCCTCTCTTCAATAGTCATCTGGTATTTGCCTTGAAGGACTCCTGCAATGACAAGGAATCCACTATTTCCTAAAGCAGGCCATTTCACTTTTGGATAGAAATTTTTCCTGATACATCTTTGAAATTCCACCCACAATTCCTAATTCTGTCTTCTAAAGTCAATCATATCCAATCCAATCCCTCATTAGTCTTGGGGTCAAGACTTCAATCATACTCAACCCAACACCTCCCACCAAGTTTTGTCTTCTCCAAGTTAAGCTTTCTCAAACCTTTCAACTGATGCTCAGATGGCAAAATCTCAAGGCCATTCATTATCCCGGTTGCCATGCAATTTTTCTTCTCCTGGGAAATCTCCAATTTATCAGTGGCCTTTCTAAAATGCTATTCCTACAACTAAACAGAGCACAACAAATATAATTTGACCAAATTAGAGCACAAATGGAATATCCTCTCCTAGTCCCCAGCCCTACACTCTATACCCTTCCCAAAACAGCCAAAGTCTATATAGGCTATTTTATATGTCTTCCACACTACTGACACATTTGAGACCTAGAGACACAAGATGAACCAGGGAGACTTTACAACTTAACCCAGATCCAAACAAAAAAGAACCTGTTGTACATCACAGTATTTTTATTAATTTAAGCAGTTCTTCATTGCTTATGTTATGTAAGTTTGAAAAGAAATCACTACCTTCTCAATCCAGTAAAGGAGTTGTGGCTATGATGTTGAAAACTAGGAATTCCTGAATTTTTATCCTGGGGTTTATCATGTAGAATCATGGTGTAGTAGTAAAAGTATTATTCTTGGAATTAGAAGACATCAGTATAAATCCCATCTCTCACATCTTCTACTTGTGTGATCATGGACATTTATTATAGTGTATTGTGAAGTGTTGCTTTCACTTCTTGAGGAGATGAACTGTTTAATTTCTGTCTTTGTAAACCCTAAGGTTTAGGTGGAGTCTGTCATACAAGAGGCATATAGTAAATGTTGGCTGGATAACTGATGGATTTCCTTGGCCCTCAGGAGTAAAGAGAAGCTCCTGGCTCTTACTTTTTCCTCTTTCAATAACATTAAATGTAGTTCCTAAAGGCAGAACTCTATTCTCAGGTGCATTTTCTTGGACACTGCCTGTACTCTTATGGAGCTCATTAACTGCCAGTAAATAATTAACAAGATTATCCCATCCTTCAGAGAATGAGATGAAATGAATAGGTAATTTCATTCTCCCAAACAAGCTCTTCTTATTTGACAAAAAAAAAAAAAGGAAATTTTGATCATAGTGATGCTTTTGTTTAACCCATATGGATTCTCACATTATCTCTATGAAATGAGGGGAGGGAAGGGCAAATATGTCCCAATTTTATGGATAAGAAAACAAGGTTAAATGAACTGCCCCAAGTCACACTGTAAGTGGTGAGACTAGATAAAGTTTGAGAGACCTTATCTAGTTCAACCTTCTCATTTTGCAGATGAAAAAACTGAGATCCAGCAAATTTAAGTGATCTAAGAGTAAGAACCAAATTTTTGGATTTGAATCCTTGGTTGTTTGACTCCAAATCCAGCCCTCTTTCCACTGGGCCACATTACTTTCAAGATACTGATTTTCTGACTCTGAACTCAGGGCTCTTTCCAATATCCCATGTTCTTTTCAGGATAACTATCATTGTGAAAAATTATTAAAATAAAGAACCTCAGAGCATCTTTTGGGCAGCTGGGTGGCACAGTACATAGAATCTGGACTTGGAATCAGAAAGACTTGTCTTCCTGACTCCAAGTCTGTGCAACCCTGAGCAAAGTCATTTACTCAGATTGGCTCACAAAAAAAAATTGAGGAAAAACTTGCCTAGGACAGGAGGCAGCTAAGTGACCCAAAGAACAGAGCACCAGCCCTAGAGTATGAAAGATCTGAATTCAAATCCAGAATCAGACACTTGATAGTTGTGTGTCACTTGGCCATGTTTGCCTCAGTTTCCTCATCTGTACAACAATCTGGAGAAGGAAATGACAAACACTCCAGAATCTCTGCCAAGAAAACCCAAAGGGGGCCATGGAGAGTCAGACGTGACTGAAAATGACTGAACAGCAACAGAGCACCTTCCATGCTTAATGTTGACCTTTTTTGCCCTGCTGAACATCTCTAATCCCTCCTTCCAAATTCCAGCTTTTCAAATACTTTAATGACTGTTATTAGGTCCCTGTTAAGTCTTCTCTTCTCCAGGGTCAATATCCCTGGTTCCCTCAACTGACAGAAACTCAAATCCCACACCCAGTTTCAGATTAGTTCTGAAAAGCCAAACAATAACCTTGATACCCTGAAACCTTACTTAGAGCTTGGATTAAATGCAATACATTCAGTTTCTGCTCAAGGATTTTTACATACACATCCCAACATGCCCTCCCCTTAAACCTCCAACATATCCCTTTTGTTCCAATCTCTTTTACTGATGCTCTGCAATAGACTAGAATACAGTCCAGTTTGAAGGTGCTATTGTTATGCCCCATCCAACAGATCCTTCTTTAGTTATTGGTGGCAAGATTCAAATAACAAGGTATTCATTCTCTCTCTCTCTCTCTCTCTCTCTCTCTCTCTCTCTCTCTCTCTCTCTCTCTGATACAAATCAGAACCATTCTTATTTAGGATTATGTTTAAAACTTTCAAATCAATATTCATTAATAATAATTTTTTTTAACCATAGTTCTTTGTCTATATTATCCTTCCCTGGATTAAGCATAGCTTCATAAAAATAGTTTGGTGAAGTGTTTTTCTTTCTCAATTTTTGAGAATATACTTTAGGTACTTATTATTCTTTGAAATTTAAATTTAATTCACCTATAAATCCATCTACAACTCCAACTTTAGTTTTCCTTAGATTTATTTTTAAAGATGACTTTGAGGGTCCTGTTACTTCAGAGGTTATTTTTGTAATGTTAAATAATCTTTTAAATTCCTCACTTCGTTAACATATGGTAGGTACTGGTAAATTGCTTTTATGTCTTCTCTGTGGTGATTTCACCTTGTTTATTTAAAAATAAAAAATGTAACTCCCTATAAAAAGCTTGCTAATTACTATGTTTATTAGGGTTATACCAAATTACAACAAAATTTAAAGAAACAATTTAAGGTATTCACTAATTCTTACCTTTAGCAACCATTGTTTGTTTTATTTAACTTTAACTGCTTCTGACTCTAGACTTGAGTAAAACCTAATCCCTTAATGGAGTTAAAGGACCTCTCCTAGATATAAAACTGGCTTTGGGGTTTAAGGCCATTTAAGATCAAAAGATCTTCTAGCCTGGGTCATGTATACTTCTGGGTGGAATTATGAGTTCCAATACTTACGATGTGACCTTGTGCAAGTCTCTCTAAACCTCAGTTTCCCAATCTATAACATAAGAGAACTGAACTAGAAGCTCTCTAGAGGTGTTTCTGGACTAGATCTCTGATCTTATGATTTTCCTGTGTCCTCTTCCATGACTACTGTTATTTCTACAGCTGGAAGCCTGGGTAGGTGATAAGTGACACAACTGGAATTTGTACAAAACTTTTCATTCTAGACTCTTCAGCACTGTTCTCCCTCTTTTCATGTGACTTGGCCCCAGGTACAGGGTCTGGTCACTCAACATATATGACACCTTTGAAAGGCTGCTGATATCTTGGATCAATGAACTAGTGAATAAGCATTTGGGGTTGGTAAGCACTGAAAAAAACCCAAAGAAAACATTACCTACTTCAAGGAGCTGATCTTTTGGGGAAGACAAATTAGACACAAGTAAATACAAAATACTAAGTAAAAGTTTATACTAAGTATAAGTATAGACAAATACAAAAAACTATGTACATGAGTATATACAAAATAAATGCAAGGTAATGGGGGTGGGGTGGAATGACACTAACATCTGGGAAAACTAAAAAAAGGAAGCCTCATATAGGAGATGGTACTTAGACAGAATTAGGCAGAGGAGAGGAGGGAGAATATTCCAAGAATAAGTCATTAACCCTAGAAGATACCTGTCAACTTGTGGGGGGGCAGCATTAGCATCTATATCATCAACTAGAAGAAAATTGGGGTACAAAGAGGAGAACACATCACCAATCCATTTTGAATGGGAGAAGGGGATCAGGAAAAGGTTTCAACCATGCCTAGTTAACTAGGGAAACAGATGACATAAAAAGAAGGAAAAAAGAGGAGGGTAACTTAGAATCCTAAGAATGTAAAAAATAATGAAAATAAACTGAGCACCATTCTTATTTAAGCCTAGACACTCCCCCGCCCTGGCAGTTTTCATGGGAACAGGGGGTTAAAGAGAAATAAGATGAAAGGATGCAAGAGAGGCAGAGAAAAACTATAGCTTTCATCTTCTTTCATCTTCAGCTTTCCCTCATTGTCAGCTCTGCACACCTTCAAAAAAAACAAGGGAGAAAAAGAGAGTATTTTGTATAATTGTGGAAGCCCAGACCAAATAATTTGCATTTGTCTATCACTTGAAGGCTTGCAAAAAATTCTTCCCAATAAGCTGGTGTGATAAATTGTGGAAATGTGAAGAAAACCCAAAGTGAAGCTGTTTACCCAAGATCACACACAAGTAAATGTCTAAGACTGGATTGAAACCCACATCTCCTGATTCCAAGTCCAGCAATCCTGATTCCATTATACATTGCTGCATTTCAGAATTGCCAGTCCATTTACAAAAAGAAATGAGTACTCGGCCAAAGGGGGTACATTTCCATTCTTGCCCTTTCTGTAGGATTCACCCAGGTCCTCTTTTGGCCATCGACTACATTGCCTCCTAGAATTCTCCTAACCTTCACAGTGGCTGTTGTAAGTAGCTTCCTTCTTGCTTCAACACGATTGGGTCTTTCTCCCTTAACCTAGCAGTCGCCACTTACTGATATATCCTTGCTTTTACCTATGACATTGATTATGAAACCTCCCTCTTTCTTTAGATGTAAAGATAAGTGCAGTATTAGGGTGCAATGGGATTTATCCAGGACTGGAAAATGGAGGATCGAACTCTTGCAATTCAAGTTTGATTTTAGACCCTCATACCTTAGAAGATACCTAAAGCAGATGCAAACACTCAGGAATTCTCTGGTCTAGGAGCCAACCAGGGATAGATGAGATCTCATAGCAATTACTGGGGTCAGACCTAAATCCCTTATCTAAGATCAGAAGCAGATTAATTGCCAGAAATGAAGGCACGGATATTGGCATTTGCATTCTCTGTCTCTGTCTCTAACTCTCTCTCTCCTATGAAAGAGCATAAAATGAGTCGCATTTACCCGGTGCTCGCCTCAACCCTGTAAACTGAGAGGTAGCATGAATATCATCATTCCCATTTTACAGAAGACAACAAAACTGAAGCTCAGAGATACGGCTTCTCTTCTCTAGGGAAAGCCTGCCCCATTCTCCCGACCGATCCTCATCTACCACACGATCTCAATCCTTTCCTCACGCTGATGCCCTTCCTTTGAATGCTCTACGGTTGGTCAGTATCCTTCCTAAGAGGCAGGGTCCGGGGCTGAGAATAGCGCTCATCCAGATGTTGTCTGACCAGGGCAGAGGCTCTTTAACAAAGACAAGACGCATGAGTATTGGCCACAGACGCGGTACAGGGCCTGACCTAAAGAAGACGGATCTCTAACAGGTTGGACTCCAAGGTCTCCGGAGTCGGAGATTCCGTGAAATGAAGGCAGTCAGCCAAGGTCACAGAATAAGTGGTGAGGGGCAAGATTCGAACTCCGGGCTCTCGTGTTTCAGACACCGGCTCCCTAAGAAAGAAGCCTTCAGACTGCAGTCCGTCCCCCTTATGGAAGAGACGAGGTTCGTGCTGTTCTTTTTTCCTTTTCTGTTTTGATGCGTCTGGTGAAGGAGATGAAATGAAAATGGGTCCCTCCGGATGGGCGGCCTGGCCTCAGTCGGGCCGGGCGGACTTTGATCGGGCACCCACACGCGCACATTGGCACACATGTACACACACGCGCACACATGTACACACACACGCACACATGTACACACACACGCACGCACTTTAGACGGTCCCGCGGACGGCCGCCGGCCCGGGGCTGGGCTCCCGCCTCGGCTCGTGCCCCCTCGCCCCGCTCCGCGCCCGGAGGCCAGGGCAAAGTTTGGGGCGAGGCCGGACACGCGGAGCCGCGGGCGCCCGGCAGTGGTCCCCGCAGCGGCCCCCGCCGCCGCGCACCTACCGGCCTTGCAGGGGTCCTGGTAGTCGAGCGGCTCCCGCGCGCCGTCCGCGCCGTCCGGCGCCGCGTGCCGGGGGCAGTGCAGCCCCCGCAGCAGCGGCAGCAGCAGCAGCGTCCGGAGCGCCGCGGCCGGGCGGCCGGGGGCCGGCGCCATGGGGGCGCTGGTCGGGCGCGCGGGGCCGGAGCCGGGGCCGGGGCCGGAGCCGGCCGCCCGGGGCGCGGAGGGGAGCCGGGCCGGCCGCAGGCTCCGAGAGCGCGGCGCCCTCTCCCGCCCGAGCCGCCGCCGCGCCGCACCGGAGCGGCCGCCCCGCCCCTTCTCGCCCGGGCGGGCGGGGCGGCCAATGGCGGCCCGGCGGGCGGCGCGGCCCCGCCCCCGGACGGGCGGGGCGGCCAATGGCGGCCCGGCGGGCGGGGAGGGCCTCGTGTCCGGGGCTCTCCCGTCCGGGGTGTCACCGCCGACAGCCCCGCGCCCCGAGTCACAAGCAGCGGCCGGGGCCGGAGTCCCCGGGCCCGAGGGCACCCCGCACCCCGCACCCCAGGACTAGCAGCAGCTCGCCGCGAGGGCTTCCCACGAGCGCAGACCTGTCCGATGTCCCGGACGGAACCCCGTTGCCGGCCCACACACGGGAGGCTCGTCGCACTGCTGTGCACAGAACGGATCAGAAAGTAGAAAAGACGGCAAAACGGCAAAAAACAACTGTGCCATCCACGCCTGGACTGTCCGAAAGCCAGCTTGCCTTTCTCCCAGGCTCCAACTTACAACTTAGCAAAATCACATTTTAGGCAGTCTCAAGAAATGGGATTCCAAAGGTATTCTTAGGTTGTTTTTTTAATAGCCAATACTCTTAAAATAGAGAAAACGTAAAGCATGCCAAATATGTTCATATTTTATCCATTTTCATGTTGTCATTAAACAAAGATAAAGTCAAAGAACCTGAGCTCTGTATCTTTCCTATGTTTTAAATGAGTCCGAGCTGCTCTTTTTTTTTCCGTTTAACAAGCTCTTCTTTAAGACTCTACATAAAGCAAGATGCCGTGCATTAGAGGAAAAAGACAGGAAAAACATGGCCCCACTACGAGATTTACAATCCAGTATGGGAAGTAAGTACATAAATCACATATTAGAAGACTGAAGTACTTCAGCTTAAAAAAGTTAAGAAAAATCACTTCTGCAAAGTAAAATGAGCAGGTTCCTGAAAATTTTTCCTGCTAGGACAAAAGGGCAGGGACAGGTTTAAAGGATGGATAGCATTTTAACAGTTGCCCGAAAGAGCAACTAAGATAAAGAAGGTGAACAGAAACAAGTGGTAAAGCATGAGATGGCCTCATGCTCTAACATGATCATTGAAAACTACTATGCTTGTAGTTAGAAAAATAAATATTAGAGAGCTAACTAAACTATACACACTAGAGGACAACCACCTTGCCCTCCCAAAATTGTTTCCTGTTTATTGTGTGCATAACTTACATGTGCACAAATCATCTCTTCTGATAAACTGCAACTTCTTTTTATTGTTTTCACATAACTACAGTAGTCTGGTATATAAACAGAATAAAGTACACTTTTTCTCTTTTCCTTGAGGTTTATCTTTGTGGGGAAGGGGGGGGGGATTATGCTTACTTTTACAAAAATGGGTATCTCTAACACTTTGCAGAGTGCCTGACCTGAATAGGTATTTATTTATGCATGCTGATTTATTTTTGGAAAGGGGGGGAATATTTCCTTTTAACATACTTTAGAAGGCAATGTCCAGTTTGTTTGAATTTAATAGCAATTTGGAAGGCAATGACAATCACTGTTTCAGATAATCATTTCATTATGAAGCCTGATGACAATGTTGAGGGGTAATAAGAATCTGAATTATAGTGGTAGCAAGAGCAATGATGAAAAGTCACACAGGAGGTAGAATTATTAGAACTTAGCATTTAGATGTGACAAAATAAAAGAATCAAAGAAGGCTAAGATTATCAGCATAATCAAAAACTATAAAGCCATGATTAGTACAGAAAAATGGGAAGACTAGAAGGCCATGATTGAAAAGCAATGAACTAATTTTGATGTCAAGTTTTAGATTCTAAGCTGGGATATTGAAGATCTGCAGTTTCATGTACATTTTTTCCTGTTGTTATCATTTGTAAAATGCTCATACTATTTGGTGTTTTAAAAAAAAAGCAAAAAAATTAAATTAACTGGAGAGTTTGGAGCTCAAGAAAGCAATTAAAGGCTGATGAGATCAAAGTAGTCTTCACAGTGGTGAATTGGAAAGGTCCAAAGGAAATAATAGGGGCAAAGATAAAAGGGGGCCTGGAGGAGATAATCAACTGAAGGAATCAGAGAAGCCATCAAAGAGGTATATCATAGAAGCAAAATGAAGAAGGCATCTTACAAGTCTGGTGAGGTTTAGCTCATTAGATTCAATAGACCACTGTTGATATCCAAAGTTCATTTACATTTACAAAATCATTAAGTGATGGGAGTCAAAGATCAGTGATTTGAGTCCCATTTATTCTAACTTCATAGCATCTCATATGCTGCCACTCTTCTTTAAAACGTATTTTAATATAACCCTAATACTCTTAACACTTTTCACCTGAACTATTGCAGTAGCCAGCTGGTTGGGTCAGTCTGCCTCAAATCTCTGTCCATTCTCCTCTGCTCTCAGTGATCTTCTTAAAAGCATAGGCTCATCATGCCATCCCCATACTGTATTTAAAAACTCCAGTGGGGGCCTACCATACGAAAAATTAAATATATAATCCCATTTGGCCTTGAAAGACCATTATAAACTGGATGACTTCTATGTTACAGCATGTCGAGGCTACTGAGGCAATGACCCAAAGTTATTCATCACCCTTCTCAATTCAAGCCAAACTGTTATCTTCAACCCAGAAACAAAATTAGGTCTAACTAAAAGTCCACTGTGTGCACAGTATAATTCCAAATTCCCCCAAGGAGCTGTCATTTGTGTGCTCCCCCAATCGCACTCCTTGGACTATTCTCTTAGGTCTTTTAAAGTGTTCAGAGTTCAGAGAATAACTTATAGTTCATTTCTGTTCCTTGGGAATGGCCTCCCAAATTATTTTGATTATTAATCAAATATATTTCAGATATAAGGCAGTATGAAATGATGAAAAGAGCATTATACTAAGAGTCTGGAGACCTGAATTGTAGTTTTGGAACTATATGGCCATGAAGATGTCACTCTTCTCATTTCAAATGAGATTTGGACTAGAAAATATCTAATGTCAGTTCTAGCTCAAACTCCTATGATTCAGTAGTCTTTAATGATTTTTTTCCTTAGGCTTCCTTATTCTCCATCAGTTTTATAAGTTTAATTTTAGTTACATAAAATGATCACTAATGTGAACCCTATGGAAAAAATAGGCAAATTCAGAATAAAAGGTCAAATAATTTAGGAAAGGCCAAATCCAATAAATTTGTCAACAAGGGCTATTTGTGCCTGACTTGTGAAAGAACATTCTGAACTTGTTTTGATCTGATCAGTCACAGTCAGACAGTGATTTGGTCTTTTTCAATAAAGACAGGTACAACCAACCAACTATAATCACATACATATACATAAATGGCCATGGGATCACGTTCTCATTTTAGCCATTATTTGAATGCTCCCCCCCCCCCAAGATCTATCCTTCTATCTCCCTCTCACAAATTCATGTATACAAAATAAACTCAGAAACTACCAAAGTCAAACTCAACTACAAATCTACTAAATTTTACCCTTTGAAACCACTTATACAGTCCTCCTTTTGTCAAACTGTTTCTTGGGCAAGATTTCCCCATCTAACACTTTAGAACCTGAAATATTCCTTCCTTTCACGTATTACTTAACTACTAACTGCTAAAGTGAAAATGGTATTATTTATACCTTCCCAAGGACAGAAGCATCTTAATGATGGTTCTTAATAGCAAGTCAAGGAGAACATCATCTGGTCAACTAAATAAAATTTTTTTTAAAGTATAAGAAGAAGTATAATTATTTTGCCACAATTCATTCCTTGCCCTTCTCCATTCCCAAGCTTTCCTCCTAAGTTCTTCCAAAATTCCCATACTGAACAATTAAGAACATTGGTGAATTCTTGGTTTATGATCATGCTTGGTTCATACTCTTAAATTATTAAAGTTATCTTCTAAACTATATTCCTGATGCCTATTTTAGTGCATAAATTGAGGGTCTTTACATCTGTTAAGTAGCTCTCACATTTTATAAAATTTTAGTCATATTTATTCTCCTAGTACAAATCATTTCCTTCTTTTTTTAAAGTTCAGGTGAGAAATGAAAAACTGCTTTACCCTCACACTCACAACTTTACCCTCAAACTAGGAAGATGGGTGCTTCACATCCCAAGCCTTTAAAGAATGAGAATAAAAGAAATCATCCCAGAATCATCCCAGAGTTTTAAGAGGATCTTAGCAATCATAAAGCATCAAATGAAATAAGCAAGGGATGGTGTACAGAGTGCTGGTTTGGAAGCCAAAGATCTATGTATATATCCCTACTCTGCTACTTTGCGCTTAGCTTCTCAGGGTCTTTAAGCAAGGACTACAGTCCCTTCCAGTTTTAAATCCTAAAATCTCTAACAATACAGCACCTAACAATTTAGTATGCCATGGGTTTTCACATACAAACAAGCCAAACAGTAAATAGAATTAAGGGTCATGATAATATTCTCACTTTATGTATGGGGAAATGTGGTTGTTTTAAAAGGAATGAAAAACAAAGAGAAAAAAAGTAACAGGAAAATTCAACCACTAAACCAATATTGTTGTGGTGTAATAAATTTAAAGAGTGAATCTGATGTCTAAAGATCTGGGTTCAAATTCTAACATTGCCACTACCTAGGAGACTAAGTATGTCAATTTCCCCAACTGTAAAATGAGAGAATTGGATTAATCCATTAATAAATCTTCATTAAACAGCATGCTAAGGATCCTTCTATCCCTAAAGCTACCAACCCCAAATGCTTGTTCATTAGCTCATTGATCCAAGATATCAATAGCCTTTCAAAGATGTCACATGTTGAGTGACCAGACCCTGCACCTGGGGCCAAGTCACATGAAAAGAGGAAGAACAGTGCTGAAGAGTCTAGAATGAAAAGTTTTGTACAAATTCCAGCTGTGTTACTTATCACCTACTTAGGCTTCCAGCTAAAGAAATAACAGTAGTCATGGAAGAGGACACAGGAAAATCATATGGTCAGAGATCTAGACCAGAAACAACTCTAGAAAGCTTCTAGTTCAGTTTTCTTATGTTATAAATTGGTTTACAGAGACTTGCACAAGGTCACATATTAAGTATTGGAACTCATAATTCCACCCAGAAGTATACATGACCCAGGCTAGAAGATCTTTGGCCTTAAACCCCAAAGCCAGTTTTATACCCAGGAGAGGTCCTTTAACTCCATTCATCATCAAGTGATTCTCACAACAATCCTGAAGCAGATCACTCAGTTTTATATAGTTTTCTAAGTGAAAGAATACAGGACAAAGCAGGAGAGACTTGGCTTTTAATCTAGATTTCCCCTATTATTTCTATGGTCTTAGCAAATCATTACAGCCTCTCTCCCACTTCAATATATCAAGGTTCTATGTATTCCACATAGAGGAAACTACTTTTAGAAAGTAGTAAATACTTCAAGAATGCAAGGTTATAATATACCCTGGGTCAGAAGCTAAAGAGCAATGGGACTTGCAGCAATAGACTTTGAGGGGAATGTTCTTAAGTCCAAGACTGCAGGAACTACAAAAAAGAAAGAAGATGAAATAATAAAAAAAAAATGCAAAGTTAAAATTTTAATCTTTTTTCATAAACATTTAAATTTTAATGTGAAAAGTTGGCCACCTTATTTGCTTACTGATGGGATAGTTATTATTTTACTAAAGGCTATCTTAAACTAATTTTTCAGAAAGAAGAAATCAAGCATCCGTGGAATCATATGTTTAACATTTTTTATTACTTTTAAAAAAACCAACTTCAGTTAAGGTACAACACATCAGAACCTCAGAGAGGTACTTGATACATCATACTGGTTGCTAGTACTCAAAAAAGCCAGGTGGCAAATTATGGCTTGCACAGAGCAGGAGTGTATACAAAATGAATATAATCAGCAAGCAACAACTGTTTCCTCCCAATTTTGTCACTGATCATCCTTGCCCTATGGGGATTTATAAATTCAAGTTTCAAACATTTTAAAAAGGCCAAGTATAACTGCCCTTCCATGCGTGCTAATTCACAGCAGGTGGCTTTTAAGAAGATTAACCCACTATTGTCCTTTACACAGAATCAAATTTATTTCTCCTTTGTCTCAAGCATGTGGTGCTGCTACTCTAATCGGAGAGAGCACAAAATGATTTCCTAGGATGAAGATACAGTATATTGCACTGTCACTAAATTATGACTTAGCAAGATGCCTCCCCAAATTTAATTCAATCAGGCCTCCCATATAAAAACATGGAGTCAGCTCTCTCACTTCTATTTCCTAAAATACTGAATTCCCATATAATTTTTCTGCTCTTCCTTTGTATGAGTCCATCTATAATCTTCAAGGAGAATCAACAAGCTACCTCTTGGAGAAGAATGACTTTTATGTAGGATGGAACAATATACTGCATTCCTCTGTATCATAATTAAAATTTACAAACATTCTGCAACTAAAATGCATTATGTAAATTTCTGCATTACCTACAACTATTATCTATTCTCTATAAACCTATGAACTAAATTTCCAAACAACCAAAACATAAGTGAATATATTTTTCCATAAACTTCTATGGCCATGTCCTCTTATTTCAGCTGCTAAAACAGTTTCATAATTATCTATTGCAAATGAAAACAAAATTTTTCAAGCACTTGTGTGTTGATTTTTTTTACTACTCAATTCTACATGTTCAAATCAATAAATGGGATTAAATACCAAGACATGTCATTAATTTGTACTTAAATCCATATGGACTTAGCTCCAAAGAGGCTGTTTTACAAGAATTCATACATAAAAAGCCCTTCTGGAGCCGAGCTTTTTTCTGTACACAAATTACATCTTTAAAATATTCACTTTCTTCATAATTCTAATTGCTTTCAAACATTTGTGCGCACATTTGGCATCAAATGGTTATCAAATAGTTTTAAGAATTCAAGAAAAAAAAGAATGGTATCAAAGTGAACAAAATTTGATTATAGTTCCAAGTTGAAGAAATCTAACTAAAGTGGCTGTCATTAAAAACTGCAACTTGTACTGACCACTCTGAAGTGATTACATAGAAAACCTGAGCATACTGTCCAGCTCATTTATCATCACACCACAATAAATTCTGGAGTTATTTAATCTCTACTGAAGAGCAATCGTAATACTCAAAAAAGACTAATATAATATAAATAATAAGGCTTTACAGTCCCTTAAACAGACTCCTCTACTTTCACCTATGCTAGGATACACAAAGAGATGCCACTTCAGTATGCAATTGTTTTAGTAGAAACATGCTTACAGAAACAAAAACAAGGTTTGTTCCTTTCAGCAATTTTTGCATTGATAATGCACTTAGAATATGGTGATGGAAATAATGTTAACAAATGAAGGAAAATTCACATAACACTTTGGGGATAATAAAAAACAATCTCCATTTCAACAACCAATTCTACCACTTCAACATTAAGAAATAATAAGTATAATCCGTGAATTATTTCAAACTACATAGTGATTTATCTATCTGTAACTATGGAGGCACCAAGAATCAAAAAGCCCTTCTCAAGATGAAATCTCATCTTAGTGGATTTAGAGATAAGAAAACTGCTTTTTCATTTAAGATTAAAAAAAAAGAAAAATAGAAGCAGTATAACTATCTTCATTTAAAAAGCAATTAAAGTTCCTTCCATAGTCTCAATCTTGTCAAATAAATCACATTCAACATATTAAGACAAAAACAGCTGATATTCGATTTATCCTTGACCAGACTGTGTGCTTTTATCTTAAAAATACTGACATTCACACATTTGGGGTTAAAATCATAAGCAACTGTATTTTCATAAAAGTAGCTAAAGATCTTAGTTGTCAAAGTACTTAACAACAGGGAGAAGAAGAATCATGTTTAACTTCTGAATTATATTTTAGCTTACTTTTTCAGCTTGGTGAATGATTTCACTTAAGATTTACTTTCTACTTCTAAAAATATTCCCATTTTCTCACTGAATCTTTATTCAATGGCAAGAAACCATTTTTTAAAACCATCTTATCATTCACACACCTTATATGTGGCATGAAAGATGACTTTCATAATCAGTTTACAGAAATATACCTTAGACTGAGAGACTCCATCCTATTTACATGACTCATTTTTCCATTATGATATGTAATGAGTTGCATGAATGTTACACGTTATCTAGGTTTAAACACAGATGTTTTGTGTCTTCAAAAATATTAATACACTATGATGTCCTATTTGGTCACGTTGCCTAACAAGAAATTAAAATTAGAAATTTTACTATGCCTAGGAAACAATTTCAAATATTCTCTGGTCAAGTATACTGCAAAATTGACCATGGTAATTACACTTGGGAATTTGTGAACTTTATTTTCCTCTCATACTATACCCCTACTTATTACATAGTATACCAACCTGAATACACCACCTTCCAAAGGTGAGCCAATAAGGGATAGTCATTAATTTTGGAATTATACTGGATAATCTAGATATAAGCAATGACTGTAGACTATCAAGTGTGGGTTCTCTGGATTTTGTATACAAAAATTGGCATTCAGTAATGGTTGCCTTTTTTAACACTTTTCAAATTGCAAACACATCTATTTTCACAATCAAAACAATTTTGTCAGGAAATTTTATTTTAATTTTCTGAACACTCTAAAGCTGTAATGCTTTAGATATTGTATGTGTCCAGGATTAACAAAATTAAATGTTCTAAATTACAAATTTGGCTCCAGTGAAAGCCTCTGAAAGAAAGAGAAGAAAACAACCCTCCCCTGAAAAATAAGTAACACACACACACACACACACACACACACACACACACACACACAGAGTGAAGAAACCCCAATGTTTCATGCAATGGTAAGCAAGATGTAAAAAGCTACCCAAATTCACATATTTCTACACCAGATCATCATCAGAAAAAGTACTCCGTAGTAAATCTGTACATCCAAATGCATTTGGGATCTACAACTAAGTTACATTATTTAATGTTATATACATTTATTACCCTTCCCCCCCCTCCCATTTTTTCTTAGTATGTCTTAAGTAAAGCCTTCATTCAAACCCAAACAAAAGATTTAAGACTGGGGGGGGGGGGTTGTGGAGGAGGGAAAAGGCAGGTAAGAGAATCATTTTTAGACATTCAATTAAAATGTTTTGTAGAACTCAAAATGTTTGATAAAAACATATTCTCCTCATTTAACATTTTGCTTTCTAACTGTACAGTAAATTGCATTTAGAGAATACATCGCTGTCTTCAGACTGTATCTTCTTTGGATGGAACTAAGATGTGATTGGATATTTATTTTAAAGATAAATAAATGGGAAATTGGTCCAAATAGAACGACAGCAGATATATTACATGCAGGCTTTAATATAATATACTTTTTTAATTCTCTTAAACAAATGAATGTAGGTATAGTTGATACGGCAAATGAACTGGAAAAAATATAGAGCCCAGATTCAAAAATATAAAAACATCCCACTATCCTGACAATGGCAGCAAAAATAAGGGAAAAGTAATCTTCTGGAATATAATTTTTTTCAATATTTAAATTCCAGAAAGATTTCTATTCATGTAATTTTAGCAGCCATGTTTCCCACTTTTTATGTAAATGGAACAAATGCTTTAAATAAACTGTTTGTCCTCTTCACTGAAGAGAGCTAGTCTATTCATTTTTAATGAGCTAGTTTTTGGGAAGATTAGCCATGTACTGTAGTAATGCCTATAGCATATAATCCAAGCATTTGCTGTGAACAGTTGGAGAAAGCAGTCAATAAGAACCTAGGATCAATGAAAATAGATGTTACTTTAGCCATCCATGAAACAGAGACCCACAAAGTACCCAGTGTGAAAGCCCAATTATCTTCTTGCGCTTTACGTTGTGCAAGTTCCACCCCTATGAAACAGTAACTGATCCAGAGTTCCCAGTTTTCTTGTTTCTCTAGTCAATTTTCACATTAGTATAGATTTTTCGGACAAAGGCACTTGTTCCCATGTAACCAATTGCTCCTAAAAAAGCAAAGAAAAATATTTAAAACAGTATTCATCTATCTAGAGATGTTTAAAATTACTGATTTTAAGAGTTCCTGATTCTTTTAGAAATATTTTGTCTATTATTCTTCAAAATGAACAAAAAACTCTGCTACACCTATCAAGTGATTTTACATGGCTTGGAACAGTATGATCTAGGGCATGGATCTTATAGATTAAGATGAATTAATAACCAAGAATGTCGGCATGAAGGAACTTTAGATTCTTCAAAATGAAAACATTATGTAAATCTAAAATATTATAACTATTTTATGAATGAATACACACACACATAAATTATATGCATGCAACACACTTCAGTTCAGTTCCTGATTTGATAATACCTTAAAAGATCAGTTGAGTTAGCGTCAGAGATGACTCTTCCACCTATTTAGCTTTTTTTATGCATTTATAGGACAAAGTAAATTTAGCATATGAAGATAAAAATAATATGCTATTAATCACTTATGAAACTGACTATCTACTGACAATTTATATCTCAAGACAGGATATCTTAATAGGTGAAATTAGAGTGATTCATGGGATATTTCACAGCTAATGCCAAGATCTGAGCTTTTTTCTATGTTAACAGAAGCTAAAGAAACAGCATTTTCAATTGATATTTTTATTCTCGGTAATATTCTAATAATGTTTGTTGTCTTAAAGGCAGATTCATGGCTTCAAAAACCCCTTTTTCTGGGAATTCCTATCTTTTAAATAAGTAAGCAGGGTTGTCAAGTTTCTGTGAATTTTTGGAAGAATAATACAGTAGAGAGTGAGCCTCCAAGTTAGGAAGAGCCCTGAGTTCAAATGCCACTTTGATTCCATATTTATACTACAAATGTGAGCCTAAACAAGTCCCTTTCTCTCTTAGTGCTCCAGGCACTCTCTAAGACTAAGAGGCAGAGAAGGGACTGCCCTACACTGGTGGAGAGTTTTTTCCTCACCAGGAAGTTCCCTTTACCAATGAAATCACAGATCTAACCATCATGATACAAAAGGCTCCAAAAAGGTTCATTTAGCTATTTGTATTATTAAGGATAATTGAGGTTTTTCAATATAAAAGAGGTGGTAAACCAAGTCCAAATACAAATCACAGACAAGTGTACCATATAAGTAATTCCATGAACAACTGACATCTTAAAATTTAAACATAACTTCTTATAAAAATACTGAAAGAAAATTTAACAATTATATACATGCACACACACACACACACACATATACACACACACACGTATGTATGTAGTGTATGTATGTATGTCTATCTTAAAGCCAAATGCAATTTTCCAAGCCTTTTACACAAAATGCATTTTTAGGCAAAAGGTATAGGGAAAAAAAAATAAACCTGGGTCAACATTTTTTCCAAACATAGTTCATAAAAAAACTTAAAAACAAAGACACCATTAGCTTCAAAAGGAATTTAGAAAAACACTTCTCTATTATTAAAGTGGAATTCCTTTGTGTATTGGTTGGATTAAATAATCACTTAAAAGACACACATTTTGTTTCAGTGAATAATACATTATAATTCAGTGTGAATTATTATAATGAGTATTAATAAAAATATTTTTTTCATGATTCCAATGATAGTTCCTCAAAACAACCCAAAATTCTATACTTGAGACAAAAGTATATAGATAAAAATCATTTTCCATCTTATTTGGATTATTTTAACTTACTTTTTCTTAAATTTAAAAAAACATGTCAAGTATATATTTTCCTTTCAAATTATCAATTTCTCTAACACATCTTAGCAACTGAAATAAAAGTGTACAATTTCTGTATTATGGTGACATTTTAATCAGTTCCAGTTAACAATTAAAAAAAAAGATTAAAACTGAAAGCCTATAAGCCTATTAGAGAATAAATGGGTGAGATACTGCCAGAACAGCAGGGGCCCTTGGAATGTGCCAAGGATATCCAGCAGTAAAATGAAATTTCTACAGCAAAAATACTCAAAAAATTTTGTTAGCTTTGTTCCATTTTCTTTATAAATGTCAATATGCTACCTCCATAGGTCTTCTTAGGATTATACAAATGAAAACGTCATAGATAAGTAGCTGATGTAACTTCATTAATAAAACACACAGAAAAATATTTCCATGCTGAAGTAAAATAAATTCATCAACAGAAAAGAATTAAATATTTACTCCTCTGACTAATCAAAAAATCTTTGATTCTGGGTATCAAATAATTATATGGTAGTGATAATCAGAAAAGGAGATCAATAACTCTTGCTACAAAAGTTCAAAAGACAAAAATTTGCAAGAAAAATTAACCTTCTGAAATAAGACAACTGAGATTTTTACTGCCTGAGGGTCATTCATGGAAGTAGGAAGAGCACAAATAACTAAAAAAGTGGCAAAGAATGCAATTTCTGAGTTTTTAATTACTATACTGCTATTTGCAATTTTAACAGTATTGATTAGCTTCTAAATATATCTCAACTTACCACACATTATCCCTAGGGCTGTGCTAAATACTGCCATATATCCAAAGTAAAATGCTGTTTGAAACAAGCCATACATCCTGAAATGAAATAAAAATAATTAAGTAAATTTTCCTTGTTGACCTTTTACACATTTTATTTTATTTATTAAGACAATGGAGTTAAGTGACTAGCCCAAGGTCCCACAGCAATGGAGTTAAGTGACTAGCCCAAGGTCCCACAGCTAGGCAATTATTAAATGTGTGAGGCCACATTTGAACTCAGGTCCTCCTGACTCCAAGGCCAGTGCTCTATCCACCTAGCTGCCCCTAAAATTTATTCTATCACAATATTTAGAGATCTGCCTCTTTAGAGGAAAAGGATAGGTTTAGCTTACTCTATGTATAAAAAAATAGACACTTACTTTGTTTTGAAAAAATAGTAGTAAAAGGAATACATGTAAACATAGATTGCAGTTGATGCAGCAGAAAGAAAGCTTGTCCATTGCCTAAAAGACAAACATATCTTTATCAAATGATCAGTAATTAAAGAAAAACTTCACAATAAAATATTTCTTATTCTGTGAAAATACCTGTAAGATTGTCATTTTTCAAATGTTATTTTAGATAAGAAAAATAAATTTTTCAAAAATTATACATAATTTCACAGAATAGGAACAGTACAAATACAAAAAAACATCAGAAACATAAATGCTCTGCTTTGTTTTGCTATATTCACCATTATATAATGCTCTAAGGAGAATAATTTAATTTCTTTTCCTATAGTTTCCCAGTCTGTAAAGTAACAAATGTTGCCTGTTTCTTTTCTCAAGATACTTGATTATGAAATTTGTAAAAATTACCACCAGAGTAGTTTTACTAAAGTATATCCATAAGCTCTTACAAATCTTCCCAGATTTTACTGAAAACATTCCATTCACTATTTTCTTATTCCACAATAGTATTCCACAATAGTATTCCATTATATTCTTATTATACCACAATTTATTTGTTGAACCAGTTTTTTGCCAACACAAAAAAAATTGCCGTAATGCTGATAACAATGACAACAATGTAGATAACAATAATTCAAACTTATATAGCACTTTTAAATGTGTATGGTATTTTGTAAGTATTGCCTTATTGTATCCTCACACAACCACCGGAGATAGGAGCTGTTATTGAGCCAATCTTATGGGTGAGGAAACTGAAGCCAAAAGAGTGATTTGTCCATGGTCACACAATCACTAAGTATCTGATAGTGAATCTGAACGTGAGTCTTACTAACTTTAAGTACAATATTTTATCCAGTAAGTATTCTTTTACGTATGGGTTTTTTTCTCTTTTATTTAAATCTCTTTGGGGTTACAGAATTAGGAGTGGTTTTTCAGGATCAAAGAAAATGGTATTCAGTTCAGTCAGCTTTGAGGAAAATTCCAAATTGCTTTTCATAAAGGTCAGGCCATTTTCACAGCTTCAACAGCGGAGTACTGACAAACCTGTTTTTCCTAAAGCTCATCCTACATTAGTCATTTTTCAATTTTTTTGTCACCTATGCCATTCCAATGGATGTGAGGTGAAACCTGAAGCTGCTTTTAAGTTATTTCTCTAAAAATTATTTTTTTAAACATAGCTATTGATAGCTTGGGTTTCCTTCCTTGAAAAAGGACAATATCTTTCATATCCTTTGACCTTTAATCAATTAAACAAACGCTCTTGTTTTTATACATTTCAACCAATTCTTTACACATCTTGGAAGAAGAATTATATCTTAAGAATCAAAGTTTTCAAATATATCCTTTTATTTATTCTTCTTATGCCTAGGACTGAATCTAGTTTAAAATACTCCTACTATTCTGGCAGTATTTGTAACTAATTAAAAAAAAAATTTTGCTTTAAGTACTTACCACCTATAATCCTCTGCATTTAGCAGGAAGTATGTGCATACAATGGTTACACAAACAGTCACAATGCAAAGGATAACAAGCACCAGCATCATGAAACCATAGACATAGTAGATCTTGTATGCCCAGAAAGATGTGAAAATGAAATACCTAAATAAAATTGGAGATATAAGTATATAGTTCTTCTTGCTATTCTTAATTTTTTTCATTCTCTTTGTCCATAGGACATTATTAGTGAAAACTCTTAGTCTTACCTCTCCCACCCATTTCTGCCACCCCCTGAGAATAAGGTGAAGCTCAGGTGAAAAAAATACAAACAGTAACTTCTCAACATCTGCACAAGTAAATGTGGTGATGGAAAATTGTAGTCATAGAAAGATAAGCCAGGCTCTGAAATTTGGACCTAAATTTCTAAGTTCCTTATTAGTTTATAAGAATCTCCAAGCATAACTAAGAATGCATAAATTTCTGAATAAAATAAGGTTGATAACATTTGAGATAAGCTAGAAGTCATCCTTCCCAAAAGTTGGGTGTTTGACTAAGAAAGTCCAGTGAAATGTTCTATAATTCTCTAGCCACCCAATTTTCCAATTTATTTATTTTAATCCTTCAAGAAAAGAAACCCATCACTAAAACTTACATTTCAATGAAAATTGAGCCAAAAGGCAAAATTCCTCCCAGACAAACAATCACTGCTGGTTCCATGAACCTGAAAAAAATTACATAACATATAATTTTCACAAAATAATCTTCATTAAAATCAAATGTGCAGGGTGGCTAGGTAGCACAATAGATAGAGTACCGGCCCTGGAGTCAGGAGTACCTGAGTTCAAATCGGGCCTCAGACATTTAATAATTGCTTAGCTGTGTGTCTCTGGGCAAGTCACTTAATCCCTTGCCTTAACTAATTTCAAAAAAATTAAAAAACAAAACCAAAAACAAATGTGGGGTGGCTAGGTGGGTGCAGTGGCCTGCACCTGGAGTCGGCCCTGGAGTCAGGAGTACCTGAGTTCAAATCCGACCTCAGACACTTAATAATTACCTAGCTGTCTGGCCTTGGGCAAACCACTTAACCCCACTGCCTTGCAAAAACCTAAAAAAACAAAAACAAAAAACAACCAAATTCACATATAACTTTTTCCTCCCAAAGTTAAAGGGAAGCTAAAATTCAAATGGGCATTATTAACAGTTTGATCAGTAGTTAAATATCATGTTTCTGACCTCAAGAACCTCTTCTTTTGCTAGTGTGGAGAAAATAGATGAAATCTGGACAAAATTTTGTACTTTGTACAAAAATTTCTCTAATAATGATTTATTTTTGTAACATGGCTATTGCTGGCTTGGGTTTCATCCTCAAGTAAAATCTGTACAAAATTTGTTAAGATTCCATACTATGTCAATCATAAAGATAATAAAGCTTAAAGATAGCAGTACTACAATCTTTCTAATCTGAGCCTCCAAAATAATTCAAAAATAAAGAGGAAGAAGTAATATATGCCTATTGTTTACTGTTGTCTAGATCAAATGGGAAGCTTTATTGTCCCAATCTCTCCACTCCAATTCTAGCATCACTTTAACTTATCTAAGACCATCATGCTATTTCAAAAAATTCAATTAAATGCCATTTAGACTGAAATAAGTGAAATTAATCAAAACTTTCAAATTTCTATAATCAAATCTAAAGTATTTAATATGCTAAAGCTAGGATATCAAAATTACATATAACTTTAAAGACTTTTATTTTGAGAAACAAATATATAAGTCATAATTTTATTTTTACCATTTTTTCTCTGGTATAGGACGAGGCACAGCATTGACACGACAAGGAAAGTTGGGCTGACCCGATAGATTTCGGCCTAGAATTGTACCAACAAGATTCAAGGGAAGAATAACAAAAAAACAGATGCAACAAACAGCAACCTGCAAATTAAGCAAAATGTTTACAGTTTACTGTTACATAAATACAATTTACAATAATATCAACAAGGATAAATTAAAGTAACATGAAAGTACCTATTTAATCACAAAATTGTTAAATATAAAGTCCTTGAAACTTTACAAACAATATAATTTGTATTAAATAAGATATTTAAAATGATCAGAATAAAGTCCTGCTTCCAAAAATATTAATATTTAGCTATAATAGCTTACTTAGTATTTTCACAGATATCTCCTTTGACTCTCAAGAAAAAAATTATTTGGCTCTACTGAGTAGTAGATATGAATTATAAGGGTTCCCCCCCACTTTTCTACATCGTTTTTACTAGTCATTTCTCTGCCTCCTTCATTTTCATGCTCTGAATATAGATCTTTCATCATTAAATTCATTTTTTATGATTTTTGTATCAAAAAACCCTACCTACCCACAAACTCATATAGCATTTGCCTGCCACATTTATATAAAATAAGGCTTTTAAGTGGTTTATCATCCTGGGTAGGTGGGGAAGATGAGTTCAGAGTTTGGGTAAGAAATCTACCAAAATAAAACTTAGAACTGTTTTGCAACTTCAAGTCTTAAGAGAGTTGCCCTAGGCTCCTGAAAGATTAAGTTATTTGACAAAGTTTGTATGTACCAGACACCAGAATTGAGCTCCAATCCTCCAATTCAAAAGTCAGTTTTCTATCCATGATATTAGATTGCCTCTCTAATCTAAAATTACTGGAAATCATATAGTAGAACCTGAAATCTATGATAACTCAAAAATATGTTGGGGAAAAATGGAAGTTACAGTGTTTTATAATAAAATGAGACTAATAAAAGATCCATCAGGAAAACCTGGAATTTTTAAGAAATAAAGTACCATAATATACCTCCAAGAAAAAAAAAATGAGCTCATTCCAGGTAAAACTCCACCCCCTCCAAAAATCACTGATCTTAAATCTATACAATACTACCATCTAGTGGCAAAAGTAAGTAACTGCAAGTAACAGCTTTATCACTGAATTAGGCAGCATACAATCAGATAAATTTAGAAATATTTAAGAAATTAGATTCTAAGGACAGAACTTAACATGACTTTGTAAATGAAAAAGAATGTGAGAAAATAAAATCACAAAGAAATTCAAAGTTGCAAAAGCAATAAGAGAAATGGTACAAATGAAAGATAATTCAAAAGAAAGAAGTTAACCAGTTAGGTTATATATATATATATATATATACACACACACACACACACACACACACACACACACACACACACACACACACACATAACTTTTCCTTGGTAACTTTTAAAATTAAGGCTCATGTTCCTTTAAGGGATAACTATAGTCACTTAAATATTTTGGGGGGGGGGGGATGAGATACAGATCATTGGATCTTAGACCTATTTTTAAAATTCTTAAGAGTTTCTCTAGTTCACCCTCCAAATTTTATAGATGAGAAGACTATGGCCCATAGAAGTTAAACTTGCCCAAAGTCACATAAGTAACATGAAGCCAAGGTTCAAACCCAGGTCTCCTTGATTCTTAAACCCAATATTCTCCATGGCACTTCCTACTTTACCCTTGCATCGACTGTGCATCAACCTCCTTAACAGTTCCCTCTACCAGTCTTCCCTTGTTTAATACAGGCAAATACAAGAATCTTCAAACATTTTTAAATTCAAATCATGTGAACTGAGACAAAACTTTAAGAACCTACAAGTCAAATTTTGACAACTGTTTTATTTTAAAATAATTAAACATCCCTTTAATGGCATTAAAAGTCCTCCTTCACTAAGACCATAAACCAGTCAGATCTCACACCCAGACCCATCAATTCTCCAACCTGTAGTCTTTCTACTACACTACTGACCCAAGTGGTGGGATTTCCCATATCTAGATGTTGGTGCCTATTCCCATCTGCGCAATCTCACACTTATCTCTACTCTCTGAAGATTTAGAGAAAAGGAAAAAACAAATTATATCTACTCTAATAATAACTGATATTTATATGAAGTTTTAAGGTTTACAATGCACTTCACATGCATTATTTCATTTGATCCTAAAGAAAATTTCATGATGTACCACTGGTATCATCCTCAATTTAACAGATAAAGGAAAGGGAGGCTCAAATACAATTAAGTAATTTACCCCTAATCACCCTGCTAATAAATGTTAGAAGCAAGATGTGAGCCATGGTCTCTCTAGACTCCAAGTTCCACATTCCATGTCATCAAAGCCTCTTTTTAAAAAATGATTTCATTTTGCCAAGGTTGAATCAAAGTTCTTGTGGAGCCACCAAGGCTACCAGCAAGTACCCAACCTTCCCAATTCCCCTCAGAACAAAGAAATAGTCCTTCGTTGAGTCTGCCCATAAGTGCAGGAAGTTGTGGCCTGATAAACTATGGGGTCTTGGAACCAGGTTTAACTTGAGAAAAGGGTAGTATTTCCCCTATAGAGTTGTTTCAAGGGGTGGTTCTGATATACAAAACCACCATGAAGTAAAGAACTCCTATGCAATCTGTTTAGCCAGAGTCTCAGTTTATTCATCTGTAAAATAAGGATGATAAATATATTTTCACTGAAGGATTGTTGTGAGTTTCAAATGAGGTAATATACGTAAAGCACTTTGCAAGCATCAAAGCAATATAGGGGCAGCTAGGTGTCAGGAGGACCTGAGTTCAAATCTGAACTCAAGACACTTAATAATTACCTAACTATGTGACCTTGAGCAAGTCACCTAACCTCATTGCCTTGCCAAAAAAAAAAGGCAATATATTGTTATAAAAATTGTCTCTTATGTTAGTTGCTATTGCTCTTATTATTTATTCACTGCTGCAGATCAAGCAGCCTTCAGTAGGTTGTACACCCAAGTTGGTAGACAAGGGAGAAGAGGAAAGCAAATCAAAGAAATGATCTCTCTGACTTGATTCTTCTCTCCAACAGTTAAAGTCCTTCCTAATTCCCATTCAGTGATGCTACTTTCCATTCTTTGCAGGGAATGACTAAGGGTGTTAAATATTAGATCCTTTCAGAATTAGGGGTTGTACTGGTGAGTTTGGCTGAATTGCTTTTTCCCCATCTATTATTTTTTGTTACAAAAGATAAGTCTTCTCGGGGGGGGGGCATATATTTGGAAATGAAAATAATGAAAATCATGTAAAAACAAAATATATCAGTAAGACGTTTTAAAGCTGAACAAAACAGTAAAGGAGGTGGTGCAGGGGAGTTTAAAAGTAATTGATTTGAAGTCCTCTTTTCAGTGTTCAAAACCTTTCATATGCCAACTTCCTATGTCTCCAAGGATGCCTTATTCCGTGACACATACTCTTCAATCCAGTGAGAGGCTGGCCTTCCTGCTGCAGAACTTGGTTCGAGTAATTTTCTCTGATTGTCCCTGATGCTTGGAATGCTTTCACTCCTCATCTCTGCCTTGTTCCTCTTTGATAGATTCCAATGTTCTAAATTCCAATGCCTTCTCTCCTTTAATTATTTCCTATTTAACCTCTAGATAGCTTGTGTGTAGATATTTGCTTACTTGTCTGCCTCTGTCTTTTGCCTTTTTTTCTATCACCCAGCCCCTTAAAGTGCCAGGCATATAGTAAGAGGTTAATAAATGTTTGCTAAATAACTACCATGTTATATAAATTGAATTTCCCGCCAAAAAACATCCCTACAATTCTACCATTAGTTTTTTTTTTGGCTAATCAGTCCCCTTGAGAATATAAATGAGGGGAGTTTGATGGAAGGAGAGAAAAAAGGGAAGAGGAGTTCATTCTGGAATAGAAGAGTTCATTCTGAGATGTTGAAGAGGGTTATGGGGAAGGTGGGGACAAGAAAGCAGGAAAAGAGGCTGAAGCAGCAAGAACCTAGGCAGCTCCAAGGAAGCAGAAGAATTCAGGAGTTCCTGATGCACAAATGTTAGGAGTGGGAGGAGGGAGCCAAGGACAGAGTTAGACGGTAGGGCAACAAAAAAAAAGTTATTATGAAATTTTACTTAATAAGTTCTATTTTATCCCAGACTTGGGGGAGTAGAGGAAAGAATTAGAGAAGGGGGGGAGAAAAAAAAAGAAGGAAGGAGGTGGTGATAATGATGGGGGAAATGCAAATTATAACAAGCAGGCTCATCAGTAATAAATTTGAAAACTTTGTGTAGCAAGGAGACTGTTCAACATTAAACAGTTTATTAAGAATTCTTTTGGCATATTACCTACTAGACTTCCTTCTCACATGTCCCCTTAGAATCCAAATCTTTTTCTATTTCAAAAGCCTATAGCTAATTTTATATATTTTTGATACTTAGTTCTCATTAAATTGTCATTTAACTACAAAATTGTCACAAAATAGCCAATTACTGATCTGTGCCACTGGAGTTAGATGATTTTAACTTCAGAACAATTTTGGTAATACAATTTTTAGTTATATCAAATTCAAGAATTGATGAGAAAAACTTTTAGAGGTAGAGTCATAACACTAGGTTTTTAACTATTAAGATATTATGGAAATGACATGCCCAGCAGGGTCATCTCTAAAAAATTATCTGATTCCATATTTGTTTTCTGACAAACATTGCTTAATGATTTAGAATCTAGATTCATTTCCTGTTCTGATGTTTCTCTGTATTTTCTTCTAAGCATCATTGTTTTAAAAAGTTTTAACTTTTTTAACAAAGGAATTTAAAGTATTTATTAGATTTAAGAAAAAGTCTGATGTGTCCTTGAAAAACTTCTTAAAACAAAATTCATATAAAAGTACCAGGACACATCAAGACTGACTATTAGTTCAGTGAACAAAAATAGGATTGGTACGTCTAGGTTGGAAACAAGACCAAAGTAAAATCAAAAGGATACCATAAATCTTCCCCAGTCACATTTGTGCTACTCCAGTCCTCTAGTAGTTAGTAGAGGCTACGATAAGACTTCTCTATCTAAAGAACTAATTTCCAGGACAAAAAAAGTGAAATGCAGAGAAGAGCAAATGGATTGGATGTAAAGGATATCTCCTTTTCCAGAATGTCATGGACTATCTATACAAATCCCTAATGATTCCCTCAAAGACTTGTCATAGGGAAACAACCAAAGCTCTTTAAACTAAGGATCTTTATCAACTCACCAGAATTCAATGGAGAGAGTAGGGTTTATAGAGTCACCCACATATTTGAGAATTGTTTTTTTGACTATTCCTACCAAAACTCACTCTTCAGTTTTCCCTAGGTCTCTCTAGTTAGTCTAATCAATAACTCAAACAAATTCAATAATCTGCTTTGTTTTTTCCCCTCCCAACCATAAGTAAGTATCTTCATTTCTACAAAAAAGATTTGGTTAATTCTACTAAATTTCTTGAATTAACCTAAATAATAGGGGGATGTTCTATCTATTCTGGTACAAACTACTAGGGGAAAAACCACTATGGTCCCATACTTCACAGGGAACATTACCATAAATTTACCTGAAATTAATGGTGCCTAACAAGTATTAGTTTGTTCTTTCTTCATCTCCTTCCTAGGAGAATGCAATACAGCTCCATAGCACTGAACAAGTTACCAAAAACTTTCACATAGCCCATCTCATTTTTAACTCTATAAAAATATTCTGAAGCAGGAAGGGCTGAGACTATTCCCAGTTTAAAAATGAGAAAATGGAGGCTTCAAGAATTCAAATGACTTTTCCCACACCACAAAGGTAGTCCTGGTACTTGAACTCAATTTTTTGTGGTTTATTTTGTATCTGGTCATTTTTCTACTCAACCTCAACAGAAGAAATAGGAGAGACCTCTCAATTACTCATTAAAATTCTCAACTGGAGATCTAAAAAATATAAATAGCAACTATATTTGATAAAAGGTTCTTCTGATCCATAAGGAAATCCAGAGAAGAAAGTTATTACAGGAGTTGTAATAGAACTACTAGAATAGGTAAAATAAAAACTGTACTATTGAGGGCATCACACAAGTAAATCTTTAGTGGAAATATATCAATAATGTTTTAAAATAAATGCCACTGAATTTACATATTTTAATCCACAAAAAGCAAACTATTGGGCAAGAGGGGGGAAGGTGATATATATTTATTATACAGATCTACAAATAGTCTCACTTTTCACTATTTAAAATTTTTCTGTTTGATGATCTGATGGTACCTCAAAAAACAAACAAAAATGACTTCATTTCTCATCAAGTAAAAATGACTTATTATGCAATTTTTGCCCATTAATGAAAAAAAGCTAGAATGTACTAGGACATTTAGCAACCTGCCATACTCAAAAAGACATAGCAATCAATGGCCAAAAGCAGCAACAATAAATTGAGAAGGGAACTAGAGGTGGTCTATGATTTAACTAGTATATGGAATTCATGAGTGTTTTATATTTAACCCAAATTAGATTTCAGAAATTTCACCATGTGAAAACTTCCTTCACCCAAAAAAATCATAAACCTTATCTAATTTGACAGATGGTCTCCAAGGGTTGCTGCAGCTGAAAATGAATCACCTGTATATTTCCATCTAGTGATAACCTCCTCTAAATTTAATTGGACATATTGTCAGATCATAGCTACAAAGATTCTTCTTTTAGACTTTCCGGCGAGGGAAGACAAATCAGAGCTACTGCTTCTTGAGTAATACCTTTGAAAATCTTATCACCTGGGGGCAGCTAGGTTGGCACAGTGGATACAGCACTGGCCCTGGAGTCAGGAGGACCTCAGTCCAAATATGACCTCAGACACTTAATAATTGCCTAGCTGTGTGACCTTTGGCAAGTCACTTAACTCCATGCCTTAAATAATTTTTTAAAACGATATCATTGGGGCAGCTAGGTGGAGCAGTAGATAAAGCACCGGTCCTGGAGTCAGCAGTACCTGGGTTCAAATCCGGTCTCAGACACTTAATAATTACCTAGCTGTGTGACACTGGGCAAGTCACTTAACCCCATTGCCTTGCAAAAAAAACCAAAAATAAAACAAAATAATATCCCAGACAGTCATTTTGTCAACACTTTTAAGTGATCAAGAAACCACTAGGTCACAAGGCAGTTCATTTGCCTCACAAAAACCTAAAAAAAAAAAAAAAAAAAAAAAAAACCATAAAAAAAAGAAAATCTAATCACCTCCTCACCAATGTGGAGTCAAAATGAAAAGGGCTATCCCTTTTGCCAATTCAGCTTTATAGGAAAGTATTTTAAGAAAAAAAAATTTCCATATTCTAATAAAAAAATGTGAAAGAAATTTCTTTGGTAAGCAAGGATTTGGACAAGTCTAATACATATAAAAATGCTCAGGGGTCTAGACTTTCCAATTTAAAAATAATATTTAAATAAGTTTTAAATCAAGAAACTTACCATTGTTCCAAATGGAATAGCTCTTGAAGCATGGTAATATATGGCTATAAAATTAATGAAGAAGGCAGTGCCACACACCATTGCAGGAACAAGAAAAGCCCCAACAAACATCTGCTTAATCCATCTCCTTCCTTTAAAAAAAAAAAGGAAAATTTATTAACAAAAGAAATAAACTATATAACTTTTTAAATATTAAATTACTCATTAAATTATTAAAGGCAAGCTCTATGAATCTTGATCACCTAACTAGTCCCAACTCTTTCATTTACTAACCATGTGCCTAGGCAAATTCACTTAAATCTCTTGGAGGCTCAGTTCCCTCACCAGCAAAATGAAAGGCTATGTGTGTGTGGAGTACTAAGGTCCCTCTCAGATCTTAAAATTCTCTGATTCTAAATACGTAAACCAAGTATCCAAAAGGAAGCAGATAGAGCACCAAACCTGGAGTACAAAGATCTAGATTCAACTCCCAACTCCAAACAATCATTAGCTATATAATAGCTACAGTAAAATCATTAAACCTCAGAGACTTTCTTCCTCTGTAAAGGCATAAAAACAGTACTAGCATAACTCCACTCAATGAATTATTATAACACTTTGCAAACCTTGAAGTATCATAAATGTGAGTTGTTATTACTACTGCTTATATGCAAATAAGGTACTGGGTATAACTTTAACATTTGACTTATTTATTAATTAGACAACAAAATTAATAATCACATTTTTTTTTTAGGTTTTTGCAAAGCAAATGGGATTAAGTGGCTTGCCCAAGGCCACACAGCTAGGTAAATTATTAAGTGTCTGAGGCCACATTTGAACTCAGGTACTCCTGACTCCAGGGCCGGTGCTCTATCTACTGTGCCACCTAGCTGCCCCAGTTAATCACATTTATGTAAGTACTTTAAGGCTTACAAAGTTATAAGAATTTGGGGAGGCAGGTAGTTCATGTGTTATTATTCCATTTTAGATATTACAACATTGAAGCATGAAAAGATTGTATTGCTAGTGCTTGAAGCAGCTCGGAACCCAGCTTCCTGACTACAAAGACATCTACACATCAATGTCTCTCAATCACATTTAAATCACATGGTTTAAAACACAAGAACCTTAGCATAACTTTTAGAGAACTATCAATTCCAGTCGTAAACAAGCAACTCAGAAGGAGGTAAATTATCACAGGAGCATCTGATAATGCATGAATGTGAAAAGCACAGAATTTTATATCACTATGCATTCAGTAAAATACAACTATTTAAACACATGTGGTGGCCTGAGCAGAAGAGCATAGAAAAGGTGACCTTATTTTGTTTTTCATCATTTTTTCCTTTTATTTATCTTTCTACTCATAGAATACCACTTGAAACCTTATCAATGCTGAATATATAAATGATTTTACTTTTGAATTATCTTCTTGCTTTATTTACACTTTCCCAATGCAACTCTGAGAAGCTACTACCTCCAAAGCAGGTAAGAAAGGCAAATATTTACAAAGAGTTTCTGATTAAAGTTTTGTTTCCAATTCTGTTCTAGGATATAAATTAAATTCATACATTATAATATATCACCAACAAAACCCAGCAGGAAGAGATAAGAGAAATTGCATTTAAAATTAATCCTGACAGCACAAAATACTTTGGAGAACAACATGAACACACTTCACACAATTAAAGACAGATCTAAATAATTGGAGAAATATTAATTGCTCATGGGAAGGTCAAGACAATATAATAAAAAGGACAATACCACCTAAATTAATTTTTTAATCAGTTTCATATGAACCAATTAGGAATTACTTTAAAGAACCAGTAAAAATAAAAGCAAAATAATCTGAAGGGGGAAAAGGTCCATAATATCAAGGTAATAAATGGGAAAAAAAGAGGAAGGAGACTAGTTGTACCACACATCTCAAACTATGCTAGAAAAAAGTAACTGTCAAGACAATTTGGTACTAGGTAAGAAACTGAGTGGTTGATGAATGGAACAGATTAATAAACAATATACAGAAACAAATGATATAGTACCCTAGTGTATGATAAACACAAAGATCCCAGTTATTGGGGCAAAAATCACTATTTGATAAAAACTGCTAGAAAACTGGAAAGGAGTCTGGCACAAACTAGACATCACTACATCTCACAATGTAGTCTAAGTAAGCTCAAAATAGGTGCATAAATTACACATAAAGGGTGAAATCATAAGCAAATGGGGAACATGGAAGGTTTATAAGTAAGGAAAGTGATCATAACCAAAGAAGAGCTAGAGAAGCTCAGGAGGCAAAAATGGATAATTTTTACTACATAAAATTAACAAGTTTTTACACAAATAAAACCAATGCAACTAAAATTATAAGAAAAGCATGGGGGGGGGCTAGGTGGCCTAATGGATAGAGCACTGGCCTGGAGTCAGGAGAACCTGAGTTCAATTCCAGCTTCAGACACTTAATAATTACCTAGCTGTGTGGCCTTGGGCAAGCCACTTAACCCCATTGCCTTGCAAAAACTAAAATAAATAAATAAATAAATAAATGATCCAAAGCACTGATAATTAGAGAAATGCAAATTAAAACTACCACCTCATACCCATCAGATTGATTAATATGACATAAAAGGAAAATGACAATTGCTGGAGAGGAAGTAGAAAAATAGGCAATATTGATTCACTACTGGTGGAGTTGAGAACCACTCCAATCAATCTTGGGAACAATTTAACTATGCTCAAAAGATTATAAAACTCTACATACCCTGATCCAACAGTGGTACTATGGTACTATGTATGTCTGTAGCCCAAGGAGAACAACAAAAAAAAAGGAAAATAAACTACATGTACAAGAATATCCATAGCTCTTTTTGTGGTGGTAAATAACTGAAAATTGAGAGGATTCTCCTCAATTACAGAATGACTGAAAAAGCTATGGTAAACGAATGTGACGATATTTTATTGTGCTGCAAGAAATGATGACATAAATGGTTTATATGACTTATATGAACTGAGCAGGACCAAGAGAACAATTTACATAGCAATAGCATTATTATAAAGATAATCAAATATAAAAAACTTAGTAGCTCTGATCCACAAAATGACCCACCGCAATTCCAAAAGACTCGGATAAAAAATAAAAAACTAATGGTCCAAGAGAGAAGACTGAAGAATCTTTATTTCTTTTTAGAAAAAGGTCAATAAAGAAATTTGTTTTACAAAAGTTAATATTTATAATGAATTTTGTATTTCATTTGTCTTCTCAATGTATGGAAAAGGGAAAAGGAAGGAAGATAATTTGAAACGAAGAATGAAATTAAAATTTTGAAGAGAGCACAGTGTAAAATACCTGAGATTCTACCTACCAAATCAGACATAGGAACTATAGGAATACAAATATAAAACACTTTTCATACAAATGAATTTTATAAATTAAAGTCAGATCAAAATAAAAGGAGTAATATTTATCATTCAGGAGCAGATAAAGGCAAAAATAATGAATGACAATTTTATCTAATCTATGTATTCGATGCTATTCCAATTAAATTATTAGAAAAAACTATTTTACTGAGTTAGAAAAAATAGTAACAGGAATTTCAAAGAAAAAAGGGAAAAAAGGACATTAAAGAAAGGGATTCAGAAGTATCAGACCTTAAACTATAAGGTGAGAGGACTATTGAAGTCTAAAATGGATAATTTCAATTATTTTAAATTAAAGGTTTTGGGGTATAAATAAAACTAATGTAGTCAAGAATAGGAATGCAGAAAATTGGGGGGAAACTTTCAAAGACAATCTCTTAGATAAGATGTGATCTGTCTTGGAATACTGCTTTGGGTGTAAGAAATGATGAGCTGGTTGATTTAAAAAATAATGGAAAGACTTAAGAGTTATGAAGAGGCTATCTACCTCCAAAGAAATATGGATAGTTGTCTTACATATAGATATGTGAGTATATATGTGTATATTTATAGATATCTATGTACATATACTGTGGCATGTTATGTGTGCATGTGTGTCTGTGTGGGGGGCCTTCTCCAGGGCAGGGGAAGTAAAAGTACACAGCAGAGAATAAAAGAAAACACAGAAGGAAGCAAAGAAAAGCTGAGCAGTTTTGAAAATAATACATAGGATTGATTATGTACGATTTCTTAAAATGGAAATTTATTGTTTTATAGTGAATCCTCTCTTATGCTTTGCTATGTACATGGAAATGTTCTTTTTATTCCTTTTCTCAATTTGCATTTAAGTAGAATATTAAAAAAATTTACAAAAAAGAGGATATATATTTTTTAGACAAAGTCAATATTAATTATTTTGCTTGATTGTATATTTGTTACAAGGATTTTGTTTTCTTATTTTTCATCAATGAAGGAAGGATGTAAAGAAAGAAAATAATTTCTGCTTATTAAAAATAAAATAAAATTTTAAAAAATGCAGCATCAAAAAAATACAAAGTATTCCCTCCCTCCCAAACTGTCACCTACGTACAAAAATAAAGATTATCATTTCTACTTCTAATTCCTTCCTAACATTTGTCCCTTCATCTATTTCCCATGCTCTTCTGATTTAACAGTATATGAAAAATTCTACATTTTCACCTTCTTTGATATACAAATTTAAATTAATATATTCAGGATGTCTTGGCAAGCAAGTCGTGGCAAACACTTAAATACAAATATCTTTGTTTACACTCAGACCAATATCTCAGTAACTCTGTAGTTCTACCAGTTCCACTCCAGCCCAATTTTAGTAGACTATGGTAGGGTTCTACAATCAATTTGGAACATGGGGCCTATTTTGATGAAATTCTTGGGACAATCCTCAAGTACATTCAAGCACTGCCACCAAATAGTATACCTTTCTAGACTAGGTAGGATACAGGATGTGGTCAAATGTTTAGGGGTCACTAAACCTAGATTGTCTAGATCATCTAGAATGACTTCCAAAAGGTCTCAAAATTCTTGGCCTGGGCTTTCTATACCAGCAATCAAAGGTGGCATAGGGGAAAAGTACATGAATACATACTTCTATACTCTTGGCAAAACAAAAACAGAGCTTTTTCCAAGCAGAAAATGGTTTCCTAGCATTCTAGATTTGCCTTAGAGCAGTTACACACTTGAAAATTAGCAATTTAACCAGTAGATCTAAAGTAAAAAGTAAACTAGAAAAACTGAGGAATGCTGCAACAGTGGGTTGACACAATCAGAAGTTATCTAAAATGCCATTTCTTCTTTAATTATTATTATTTCCAGCAATGTGGGGGCAGAAGGGGGAAGGAGGTCAGGGAGGAGGCCTGCAGAGACAAGGAGATACAAAAACATTCCCAACTATATATACACTCTGGAACAATTTAGTTCCCTATTTTATCCATATAGAAAAAAAAATCTGACTATAACAAACCCAGGAGGTGTCACTGGTGCAAAGGTAGGGGCAGCTAGATGGTATGGTGGAGGTGAGTTCAAATACAGGCTCAGACACTTGATACTTCCTAGCAATGTGACCTTGGATAACTCACTTAACCCCACTGCCTCACAAAAAAGCAAAAAATATAAAATAAAAAGAGTGCAACGAGGGGCAGTTGGATGACACAGTGGATAGAGCATCGGCCCTGGAGTCAGGAGGACCCAAGTTCAAAACTGGCCTCAGACACTTAATAATTGCCTAGCTGTGTCACTTAATCCCATTGCCTTAAATAAATATTTGAAAGAAAAAAAAAAGAATGCAACATTGACTGCACCTGATAAACTAAATGATTCAACTATCACAAACAAATATGACATAAAAGGAAAACGACAACACTGGAGCATTCGTTGCAAGGGACTTCCATTCTAATCTAAGAATGTATTCTAAAATATCTTCAAAACAAGATTATATAAAAAGTCAAGCAGGAAACTCATTTGATAATTAGCTCTCCTCCTTCTCCTTTACTTTAAAAACCTCTCCTTCTTTACTTAAAGAACCCAACTAGATCGAGGAAGTTTAATAACTTTAGTATAGTTCTAATTGTTCTTCCTTATACGAAGCAAAAATATGTCCTTTTGAGACTTTAACCATTTATTTTGCATTTATTTATAAACTAAGATAATATGCTGAATTTCATGTCATAGTTACTTAAATTCCAAATACCTTCTAATGAAAATTTTCATCTTTATTTAATTATTTGCTATATTTTAAATGCGAAAATGATAGCATGCAAAAGTTACCTCCTTGTCTAGCATAAAGGCTTCCTCCAAAGTAGCCATTCACTGGGGATGTAGCAGCATAAACAAATATAGCTGTACTGAGCATTGATCCCCTCCTGAAAGTTAAGACAAATACATTTGATTTAAATATCAAAAACAACTGAAAGGCAACTTAATAAACGTAATTATCTTAGCCTAGGCTTATGTACAAGTGTATCCCATACTAATGCTCTAAAGGTAACCATCCTGAGATCTAGTCAATCTTTCTATAGCCTTAAGATGACACTTTAATATAGACCTATTATTTAATACCTAATATATCTTTAATATATCTATTGAGATTCTGCACTATTTTGAAAGCTCTGTGAAACTACTAAAACCACCCCCGAAATTTGTTCCAGAGTCTCAAATATGAAATATCACTTCATAATCACTCAATTCAATAAAAGTTTATTTAGTGACTAATGTTTAAGTGACTAAGATTCTGCACTGAGTAACAGAGGAGAAACATAACCTCAAGGAGCTTACAATTCATATAGTAATTAGATACTTATGCAGTGAAAACATATTCACACAAAATTGATAAGATTCAGGATAATTAATTATTAAAAAACTTACTGAATTACTCCTTTTCCACAACTAATTCAAGGGGTAATGAAAACTGTCACCTGCTAACAGCCTAATTTCCTCTTAGAGATTAAGTAATGGTTCCACTTAATAATTGCCTAGCTGTGTGACCTTAGGCAAGTCACTTAACCCCATTGCCTTAAATAAAATTTTTTTAAAAAGTATTTTAAATAATGTATTAAGATAATATGATTATGTTGGGTAAAGTTTTCTTAACTTTAACTGACATACATCTTAGAAATTTGACCCTAAAGTGAGTGCATGCACTATGATAGCACATAATTTGTACAAATTAATCTAAATTAATTTGGTTTTTTAATTAAGAAAAATCACAGATTAATGAATATGCATTCACCTTAATATTATTATCCATGACAACAAAATATGATGACATCATTTAAACTGTTATAAGTCTGTTTATTAAAAATGTAATCAACCAAAATATTTTAATATATAAAGAACAAAAAAGATTTCTAAAATTATAAACTTATGTCAAGTACTGTTTATTTTAAAAAGTATATATTAAAGCTTATGTTATATTTGCAGTGGCAAAAAAAATTGTTATGTTTGTGTCCTCTGAACTTTTTTTTGACATTATATAACAATGAAAAGCATTCATTCCTACTTTAGTCAGAAAAATGACTCTCAAAAATGTATATATATGATAAGAAAAATAGCCCAAACATACAATTTGACTCTCATAAATAGGTGTGTGTGTGTGTGTGTATACACACTGTACATGATGTGTATATATATCAGTCAATAGGCTTTTTTCTAATTTTTTTTTAATTTGCCAACTAAAACTTTCTAAGTACAAAACCCAAAGGGAATTTGAAAACTCTAGCCACTCCCTAAGTTTGAAGTGAATACTGACATGAGTAATACTGAAAGTTTCCAAGCTAACTACAGTATGGCAAAAGATTTAAAGTGAAATATTAGAACATTTCATCATTAATAACATAATAATAACAAAAAAATCTAAGAATGAGATCAAACTAATAAAAGTCGAGAACTGGATTTGCCAAATGATAAATGAAAGTTTTACCAATGGATACAGTATGAAACAGCTATATACATATATGCATTCATATATATATGCACACACACAGTATGAAATAGCTGTGATCTAAGAATTTATACAAACACATCACACATAAATAATATATAAAATTCGCCAAACTACATGGAACAAAAGCCATCAAAATATAGAAAACTGGCAGAGTTGGCAAAAATCAGGTGAAAACAAGATAAAGTAAGTATAGCCATGGAGTTCTTTTATTCACCTATGTAACAAGAATATGAAGAATGAGAAAATATGACACAACTACAACTTTTCCCAGGACTGTGCCTGGAAAAATGAAAACCAGATAACAGTAATACTAGCATAGATTTAATAATACATTAGTACATTTAATAGTCCTTCGAAGTTAACAAAAAAACACTTTATATATGGTCTCAGATAATAAATCTGAGATGTTGGCAAGTCCCGTAATTTCTCTGGACCTAAGGTTCCTAATCTGTATGGATATGACCTTTAAGGACACTTCCAGCTCTGTATCAAAGATTCTCACAACCACTATGTGAGATTATCCCAATTTTTAGAAATGAGGAAACTGAGATCCAAAGTCAAATGATTCACCCCAGATCAGAAGCTGGTAAGGAAGGATTCAAACTCCAGACTCCAGGTACTGAGCTCTAGTCACTCTATCACAATATAAAAATCAAATTCAGAGAGAGATTATATTCTGGTGACATATGAAGATTATATTATAAAGAAGTAACACCTAATACACAACCAAATTCTTTAAATTAAACAGTGGTGAACTGTAACATGTTTCTAATATGATATAGTACTCCATGACTCATTAAAGAGAATTAAGCTCAGTTTTTTCATCTGATATATATATATATATATATATATATATATATATATATATACCTATTTCATCCATCTGCTATGGAAAAAGCATTTTATAAACCCAAAAATTAGTGTGGGGGTAATTCAATTCAATAAGTACTGGGTAGTTAATTAATTAAAGGCACAGAGTAAGGTGCTAAGAATATAAAGGCAGGAATGTTCTATACAAGTTATTCACAAATATGGGAAAATGGGGAGGAAGAAATCATCAGGAGTTGTAAAAATGTGAATTAGTGTTACCACTTTACCTATCCTATGCAGAAGTAATCTGAGGTGAATTTGCTATTAATCTTGAGGAATAAGTCTCTAATGCCCTGTTAATTAAATGTTCAAAAGCAGGCTGCTTTGGGGGGCCCTCATTTCCTATATACATAGAACTGCTTTCATTTCATAGCTATATACAATCTAAGCTGGAAATTCCCAAATGGCCTGAAGAGCTAAGTAGTAAACTTAAAAAGATTTCAACATTAACCTATTAATACTACCTATGGCTCTAAAACATAAAAATCACATGGTGATCTTTGGAACAATAGAAAAGGAATGTACAACTTACAAATCACCATAATCAAAGGCCTAACACTTCCTTGGTGTTTTTAAGTTCATTATTCTCTAATAGAGATACCAGTTGAACTGGTTCCTCAGTCTGTCCTGCTTCTAAGAAAAGCTATAAATGCCCCAAAACTAAGGTCAGGCAAAAATTCTGTTTTTCAAACAAAGAAATCAGCACTCCCATCACATATTAGAGGAAAATTCACAAGGACAGAGGACTGAGGTCATGGTAGGAATTAACAAGAATGGAAGGGGAAGAATAAAGATGGAAGGTTCAGAGGTTGTGGGGGAAGAGAAATGACAGTTACTTCTTAAGGATATTACAGGAAGTATTATTCCATTCCTTGTTCAGACTAAATAAGTTCTGAAGTCATTTCCAGTGCTAAAGTTCTATGGATTTTTTGAAAAAGAAATGAAATAATGAGGAAGGGAAATGATCTAAAGATCAAATATAGGAGAAAAGTGACTAAAGAAAAGTCTAATAATAACCACATATTGAATTATTTCCAGTATTGACAAACAGAACTATTTCTATATCTATGTGGCTATCTATCTATAGAGAGATAAGATTTCACTGGGGATCATTTGAATCACCTGTCATGATAAGACTACAGACCTTCAAATTTAGAAATTAAGTTTTCAAAGACAACTCTCTCTCCTCTTTGCCTTTCCTCCTCTCCAGAAAAATCTAGGAAGGCCAGGGGGGAATGATATTCCCTCTACTAGCTACAGAGAGGCTAAGTTACCAAAGCCTTGGTTCAGTAGGGTTGCTTCTACTCCACTTTGACTAAACTGGAAGCATAGCGGGGTTAATCAACAAACACTAAACAACATGTAAATCTTTTAAGTCTATACGAAATATATATACAATAAATTCAAAGTGACTGAGGAAAGAGAGTTCAAGAAAAGTTTTATCTTAGAAGATGGAATGTGGAAGGAAACGGGATTCTAAAAGGCAGAGACGTAAAGAGAAAATTACCTTCCAAGTATAAGCAATAACCAGTGAGATGGAATGAAGAAAGCAGACAGGAACTAATGTGAGGACCCACAAGAAGGCCAATTTGGCTGCTTGGCTCTGAACTGAGAAGTTGCTATTAAATAAACACCTGATATATTAATGATCACTAGATTTTAATGGTGCTAATTTAATGATATTGTCAAGTTTTCCTGACTAAACACCAGATAGACATTCCTTAACTATGCTTATATTAATCAGCATTTACATTCATTAATAACATGTTAATATTTACTTCCCCAGGTATGCCTTGTTTTTCAGCCATAAATACAAAAATCAGACAGAAAAAAAGATCCCTTTGGCAGTAATAACCCATTTTTATTATCTATCTCAAAAAACTGAAGTCATTCAGAGATTTTCTGAAACAGTGTCATTGCCACAAAGTTAGATACACCATTATTTTGTGGATGGATCCAGGCGTTTAAAGTAATAGTGACTTACAAATAATGTCTTTTATTCAGTTATTAAATTAATGATGACTGTTTTAGACCTTTTTACCTTTCCATGATAATATAATACATTAAAGTTCAACACTGCTTTTAAAAAATTACAATGCCCTTTGGTTTCTAGGAAAATGCCTAGTATTTAGGTTATAATAATCCTTTTTTTTTTAGGGGAAAAAACTTAAAGAAAAAAAAAGTAAAACTTTATCCTAACTAAACAAGGCATCAAATGCACAGAAATACACAATCAATACACATCACTGATTTAAAGACTGCTTCAAGAACAGAAAAGGTAATACATTTAGATACACTTACTCTGTGTATAAATCTTCTATCATTGCAACAATAATGACAATGAAAGATACCGCAAATATCTGACATCCAGAACCAATAAGTGAGGAAAATATCAGGGGGTGACTTGATGGTCTAAATACATCTCCATGTACTTGTTTCCAGCCATACTCATCTCCTAGGTCTCTGTCCTATATATAATGGGGGGGGGGGGGAATCATAATTAAAAAATTATTAGATGCTTAGAAGTTGTAAAAATTAAAAGTCTTATACTTCAAAGTTAATCATTTAATTTTGAGGTTGAATACTTCACTCTTCTCTCAGCATAAAGGAGATACATGATGATCACTATATATGGTATTTTAACTGTTTCTTTGTTATAAAGGTCCAATTCCAAAAATGTATATAAAACAAATGTATATCAAAACAAAAGGCATCAAATTAAAATTTATTCTAAAAATTAAAAACATGTAAAAGGCTGGAAATTATTATAAAACAAACCTAATATAAAATAATTATAGCTCTGCTATATCAAAAAGCTAAAGAGCTATGTCATTTGCTCAAGTACTACCATCAATCCTGGGTATTTTAGGTGACTAAAATTAAGAAAAGTTTGAGAAAGAGGAAGGAAGAAAGATCAACCTAGAACAGATACTGTCTGCAATTCTTCAACCTACTTTGTAAGATAATTTTACAAGTAGGTGATTAAAACTGTAGTACTTACTGTTTTACATAAATAGGGATCATATTTGGAGACCCATGAATATGGAGCTCCCAATAGTAGTAATAATTAATAATCCCTTATATCTGCATAACATTTGAAAATTTTAAAAATACTTTCACAACCATTCTCTCATTTGATTTTCATAAAAACACTGTGTGATTGGTAGAGCTAAACTAATCATTTTACATATGAAGAAACAACACCAAAAGGTAAGTGACTTGCCCAGGGTCACAGGGCTAATAAGTCAAAGGATAAGAATTAAATGAAAGAATTCTAAGTCAGAGTCAGACAATTAAAGAATGCTCAGTTGGAATGGACCTTTGAAATCACCTAAATGAAACTGAAAAAACAAATTCGAGAGGTTATCACAGTTGTGCATAGCCAGCCCATATAGCTCAGGTGATGTGACTTCAAATAATCCCAGTCATCACTCTATCATACTATAATTTTAAAATAACTATCCAAAGCATAAAGGAAGGATGCATTTTCTTAAATATCACCCTCGATAAACATTTACAAATTACAAACAAAATATTATTAAATAAACCAAATAATCCCAATGGATAATGAAAAGTAGGATAAAAAGAACTGTCTTCCCCATTCACATGAAAAACTAAATATTATTAATTTTATTAAATGCTAAATATTATTCAACATTAGAAAAAACTCTATTCCTACAAGGCCTATCAAAATTTCTTAATGAACTTTATGTGAATTTTTAAATGAATTTTGGAAAATTAGAAAACGTTTGCTCACCATATCATCCATTTCTTCTTCTTTACTGTACCGTGCATAATCTTTTCGTAAAGTTCTCATTAAAATCATGGAAACTAAGCCCACCAAGAAGATAACCATCATGAAAGAATTGAAAATTGAAAACCAGTGAATCTAAAACAAATACAAATATTACCAATATGAAATAGCAGTCATAAAATTCACGTTTTATAACAATATTTATTAAAATGTAAAAAAGGCTTTCATTTATAAAACATTACAAACTTAACTTACTACATTTAAAAAATCTACAATTAATATAAATGACTCACACTACAAACTGTCTTTTAAACAGCAATTTCTTCATTCTATTTTAGACATGGTGTTTTTACTTAAAATTTTTTCAGAACAAACAATGCTTTAAACTGAGGTACACAAAAATTTTATGTCATACAAAAAATTAAGATTCACTACAAGAGGCATCAGTTCATACTACTATTAAAATACTAACAATTTGGGGCGGCTAGGTGGCATAGTGGATAAAGCACCGGCCCTGGAGTCAGGAGTACCTGGGTTCAAATCCGGTCTCAGACACTCAATAATTACCTAGCTGTGTGGCCTTGGGCAAGCCACTTAACCCCGTTTGCCTTGCAAAAACCTAAAAAAAAAAAAAAAGCTAACAATTTAAAGAAAAATAATCATGAGGCAGCTAGGTGGTGCAGTGGATAGAGCACTGGTCCTGGAGCCAGGGGGACCTAAGTTCAAATTCAACCTCAGATAATAATTACCTAGCTGTGTTGACCTTGGGCAAGGCACTTAACTCCACTGTCTTGCCAAAAAAAACCCAACAACACAGAAATGAAAAATAATCCGAAAGATTTCTTACAACATGAAGTCCATATTGCTTACTGCTTTTCTCTATCAACTATTTCCCACTATCCTGGGCAAATGCCCTAACTTGATCAACATTTCTATAATCTTTGCAATTAATAACCATTTTTGTGCATGAGGCCCCATAATGTCACATGTATAGACAATCTTGACTCTACAAATCCCCAACTGTCCAATCTTTTTTTTAGTTAGAAACCATCATGGTCAAATGCTCAACTTACCTTGTCACAAAAATCACATCACTCTCATCTTCAAAATTCTGAATTTAGTGTTTTCTTCCTCTAACCATAATCATCCTTGCTTCAAATCCCACCAAACTCACATTTTAATTTATTTTTTACAAACATGTATTATTGTTCCTACTCTCCCAAATGAATAATATAAGCAAAACCACATAAATAATAACAAACTTATCTTCATAACAATCATACATAACAATTTCCTTTATTGGCCATGTTCAATAATAACACAAGTCTTGTTCTGGATTTTAATTTTGTCTCTTCTCTAGAGCTAGATGGCAGAATTCATCTTCAATCTTCTGGTCTTAAGGCTTATTGCATTAATCAGTTTCACAATCTTTCAAATCTGTTTTATTCTATGATGTCACTGTATGTACTTTTCTCTTAGATCTACTCATTTTTATCACATCATACCTAGTTTCCTCTAAAACTTAAACCTCCTACTTCCTGTGTCACCCCAAAACTAGTTGATCCAGTGAACTTGGTCTTTATTCACCAAATGATTTTCAATCTTCAACTCATCCCCTCCCACCTTTCACCAAATCTACCCATTCCTGGATATAGGAGATGTCTTTCTCAGTCTGGATTTTATTAATTACTCTGAAGTTATCCTTATAAGCATCTTTTGATATGATATATCTATCAGATATTTCAATATAATCTTGTATCACAATTCCATTATATGCTTCCCCCTTTCCTCCAGCAGAGTCAAAAAAGTACAGCTGGAAAACAATAGAGAATTTTATAGATACAACTAATTACAAACTTAAGTTCAACTCTAGAGGGGTACCCCCACCATTATGCACAATAATTCTTTCATTCATCTCAATTATCTACCCAATTCTAGACGACTGATTCAAATTTCTATTATTGTGCCCCAAGTAACAAACTCCCCCAAAATTAGAAGGACTAAATGGTAAACAATGATTTCATGATACAACAAGAAATATAAAAACAAAGTCAAAAAGACTGAAAAAAGTAGAAGAAACTGCCAGTTTTAGAACACACAAAAAACAACCTGGAAAATAGACTGAGGAGAAAAAAATTAAGACTCACTGGACCACCCGAAAGTCAAAACAAATTTCTTTTTTAATTTAGTTGTTTCAAGACAATCTATTTTAGGGAACTTGCCCCAGATCTCACAACTATCAAGAGTCAAGTATCTGAGGCTAGATTTGAACTTGGGTCTTCCTGACCCCAGGGCAATTTTTCTTTTAAATTGCCCACATCCCTGTAGAACCAGGGAACAAATGAAAACCTCAAAATGAAAACCCCCAGGAAAATTACAGCCAAAATCCAGAGCTTCTAAATCAAAGACAAAAATAGTGCAAACAGTCTGAAAGCAAGAAATCAAATATTAAGGAGTTCTAGTCTATGCCACTACTATGAAGCAGGAAGTTAAGAATACAATATTCCAGAAGAAAAAGGCTTAGACAAGAATAACTTACTCAGTAAATCCTACCAGAGGAAAAAATAGATATTGGAAAAAGTTTTCCAAGTACTATTGAGAAAAAAATTAGAGCTGGGGAGAAACTTTAAAGTTCAAACACAAAAATTAATAGAACCATTAAAAAAAGCAGCATAATTTTAAGTGACTAAACAAGAATAAACTGATTACATTCTAATATAAGGAGATGTCAGCTGTATCCCCTCTGAACCCCATCATCAAGAAAGTTTAAGTAGACAGAAGGTCTAGGAATGGTTCTACTAGGTTGCCTTGATGATAATAAAAGAATGGAAGGAAACAAAAGAGGAAATACTGAGAAGGAAGGGAAATAAACGTTTAAGAAATATTCTCTCACATAATCAAGAGTATTCAAAAAGAAGTTTATACAAATGGGAGGGAACAACACTGATCCTTAAACCTCACTCTCATTGGAAATGTACCACAGGAGCCACACAAGCATACACCTACATATATAGACACTGGCACTGACACGGAGTTTGGTATTGAAATACATTTCACTCAAAAATGAAATAGAAGGGAAAGAGGAGAAGGGGAAATTGGGGAAGGGTAGATTAAGAGAGGGATTATTTCTAATCAAAACAAACTATGTACTAAAGTATTTACAGTATTTTCTTGAAGTAGTTTCCCTTCATAGTATATACAAATGTGACAGAATTCTGCGGTAAGAATTGCATGAACTGATAAAAAAAAAAGTAAAGAGAACAGAACCAGAATTTATATAGTGACAGTAATATTGTAAAAATAAATAATTTTCAAAAATTTAGGAATTTTGATTAGTGTAATAACCCACCACAATTACATAGGACTAAACATGCAGTACACACCCTGATAGAGGAGTAAAAGACTCAAGTGCAACACAACACACACACACACACACACACACACACACACACGAGACATTAACATGTCTGTGAGGTTTTTTTAAGGTTTTTTTTTTTTTTGCAAGGCAGTGGGTTTAAGTGACTTGCCCTAGATCACAGAGTTAGGTAATTATTAAGTGTGTGAGGCCCAATTTGAACTCAGGTACTGCTGACAGCAGGGCTGATGCTCTATCCACTGCACCACCTAGTTGCCCCTGTGCCACCTAGTTGCCCCTGTCTTTTTTTTCTTTTGGACATATCCAGTGCAAAACTCCACATGTTTATAAAAGGTTTTATTTCTCTTTCGTTTTCAATTGGAGGGGAGGTTTACAAGGAAAGGAGAAGAAAAGGCAGATTTTTCTTGATTGAACTGTTCTAGACTTCTCCCTTCTCTTATAGCTTTCATCACATATTTTAATACTTAGTTTATTTGCTTTATTCTTGCTTACCCAGTTAGAATATGAGCCTCTTGATGGCAGGAACTACATTTTATATTTCTCTATCTCCTTCAGTTTATGAGTATTAAATAATAGGCATTAAATATACTGATTATCTAAAAAAAATTATCTTCTACTAATTCTCTACTTAGTCTAAAGTGAATTAGCTTTGAGGCTTGAAGAAGAATTTTTTGGTTGTTTGTTAATTTGGTTGTTTATCAATTTTGGTTGTTTATTAAATTCTTTTGATTCCATTCTAATTCTTCCAAATCAAAATTAAGAATTCCTAAGAATTTAATAGATATCAAATTAAACAAGACATAAGTACTTTGAAAACAGGTTACTGTATATATGATATGAAACTCAGAGGATACTGTCTAGGTTTACAAATATCTCTTTCATAGGGCAAATTCTTTCATTTGGTCAGGAAATAATGAGCATTTAGTATATATATATATATATATATATATATATATATATATATATATATATATATATATAAAACAATGTACTTAAAGTTCTATGGAACTAAGAAATGATCTCTACTCTTGAGGATATTTTAGCCTCACTGAGGGAAAAGCAGGAACATAAAGGGAAAAACTAAATGACAATGTAAGGAAGAATTTTAGATGTTTTAAATGAATTCCCAATAAGAAAACCACAAGAACTCAAAAACTGCTTGCATCTGTTTTAAAAAATGTTTATTTCAGAAGTTTTTGTCAAGGGGCAGTTGAATGGCACAGTGGATGGAACACTGGCCCTGGAGTCAGGAGAACCTGAGTTCAAATCCAACCTCAGAAAATAATTACCTCGCTGTGTAACCCTGGGCAAGTCACTTAACTCCACTCCTTGCAAAAAGCCCCCCCCAAAAAAAGTATTTTGTTTAAAAAAAAGGCTCAAAAACTATCTATAAAATATTTAATGAATAATGTTTAATATTCTGATTCAAACTGACTGTATTTCAATGGACCAATGAGAGTAGGAAAGCAAAGAGTCAAGCAGAAAAAGTATTCTCCCTACTTGGAAAAAATATAAAGGAAGTCATGAAAGGAAGTTGATTTGGGAGAAAGATAAAAGAGTATGACTTTAGATACACTGAGTTTAAGTTTGACAGTAAAATATCCAAAAGAAAATACGTAGCAGGCTGTTTGAAAAGTAATATTATGATCCTATTTAGATCACTGACAGAAAAACCACTATGAAAAAAAAAATTTTTATTAGCTATTCTTTTGCTCCCAACAACAAAAAGCAGGGTTAAGAAGACTGCGGTTTATAGTACAATAAAAACTTTTTCTTCAAAAGTCAAAATAACTGAGTTAAGAAAAAATGTATAAATTAAAATCAAATTGAGTAGAATACCTGGGATGGGAAGAGATCTTATAGGACAAAGTTTAAACTGATCAACTTCCATCCTAGGATAATGACATAGTCTATATTACCACTAACTTACATGAAGGTTGGAACTCAGCAATAATAATAATAAACAAATTTACTTCTAATTTATAGACATCAAATATGGATCAGTAACAAAAAGAACAAAGGATTTCACATGAAAGAGATTGAATTCACACTTCATTTCTATTACTTGATACCAGTGTGATCTTGAGGAAGTGCCTGAGCACTCTGGACTTCAATTTCTTCATCTGTAAAATGTAAAGATTTGGGCTAGATGATGTTCAAGGTCCCTTTCATCTCTAAATTTGAGATCCTATAATCCTTCTACTATGGAAACATTTTCCCAAAGCAGTAGTTATTCTTCCTAACCAAGAAGTCCTAAGAGTGAAATCTATTTTCTTTCATAACACAGTAAAAAACTATCATTAAACTAATTATTATTAACGATCAATGATAATAGTCCACTTTACCTATTACCTTACCATCTACAATGCACTTTATTCCCAAAAATTCTCTGATAGGTAGTACAAATACTTCTGTTTTTTTTGAAATCTTGAGATTTCATCAATGTGGAGAATTCCTAGTGAGGAAATTTCGAATAATTACAAGGCTAATATATTCTTTGCTATTGAAAGGACAACTATTGTAGGGCAACTAGGTGGCACAGTGAATAGAGTACTGACCCTGCAGTCAGGAGGATCTGAGTTCAAATCCAGCCTCAGACATTTAATAAATACCTAGCTGTGTGACCTTGGGCAAAGTCACTTAATCTCAGTGCCTTGCCAAAACCAAAAAGAAAAAAAAAAGGAAAAAAGTATTCTAGGCCCTGGGGTGTGGAGACATTGAGTGACTTATTCAGGGTCACACATTGACTCCTGATAGTGTTAAGACTCTAAGCTGACTCTCTAAATGACATGCCATTGCCTCTCAGTGAAAATATTATGCTCTCCAGTTAACAGATTAGGAAACTGAGACTCAAGAGTGTTTTTAAGTTAACCACAGTTACATGAATAATAGTAGCACAAAGAAGACTAGCATTCTGGTCTCCTGGATTCCACATTCAACACTTTTCATAACAACAACACACAAAGACTGGCTATACACTGCAACCAACATCACAGGTAGGTTTAAGACCAAAAAAAAAAAAAAAAAAGTAGTGGCTTCTTAAACATAAAAGACAGTGGCAGAACAAACCAAAATTGCAGCCTGAGCTCACTACAAGCTAGTATTTTTTTCCCTTTAACAATTTTTATGCCTCCCTTCAATTAAATAACAAAATGTTAAGAAAATGTATATAAATAGAAAAATAAAACCTTAACCATAAACAGAGATTGTACAGCAAAAACTAAATTCCCACACTGGTTATCTCTCTGCATTTTAAATTCATTGCTGATAGAAGGTGAGTCAACACAAATACAAATATACATATACTACTCCCATAGTAACCTCTATTACTACTGCCTCAAATTCCCACCACCATAGCTATTGCTCCCACTGCTGCTCCATTATCACCTCCTTCATTCTGGCTAATCCCAACAAAAGAATCCTAATACATTCAATTCAACAAGGTAAGGGAATTCTCTCTTGCAATGGATGGTGTCTTAAACTAAAGATTTCCTTAAAGAAATAATATTCTAGGGGCAGCTAGGTGGTGCAGTGAATAAAGCACCAGCCCTGGAGTCAGGAGGACCTGAGTTCAAATGTGGCCTCAGACACTTACTAATTACCTGTGTGACCGTCAACAAGTCACTCAATCCCATTGTCTTGCAAAAAAAAAAAAAAAAAAAACAACGGGAAAAAAAGAATATTCTAAATGATAGTATGACCATGGGAAAATCACCTTACCTCTCTGAGTCTGAGTCTAAGAGACTCTAAAAAAGTTGCAAAATAAGCAGGACCTAAAAGATGTTAACTAGGACTACAGCTATGGGTCACACACTCAAAGGTAGAAGAGAAGTGCAGGTCCTTAAATCCAATCCACTTGATTAATGCTCTGAGGAAAACAAAGCATGGTGGCTAAATGATGTGTGTAGGGTTGGTGGGAGAAGCATGCACATCTTCCTGACCCTAAACCTGTGGGTGGGTGCTCTCTTTAGGGATCTTCCAATAGTCATTTCAAGAACAGCTTTACACCCAATATGTACTCATTCAGATCTCCTGCCTGAGCCCTCCAGGTCAGAGGCAAGAAGTCTTCCCTTTCTCTCCTTTTCCTTTTCCCTCCCTGAATCATCTTCCTCCATCTTCCTTCATCCCCCCTTTCTTCCAAGAACAGCACTTCCTCTTTGTTCTCAATTTCTCCTTAGAAGAAGGGATGATCTTGCTGGCAGGACATTCTTAGTACAGAGGACCAGCCAGAGTAAGCACTTAATAAAAATTCTATCTACCCACACAGCATAGTCCAATGTTTTAGTACAGAAACTGAAAATCTCAAAGAACTATGTTTTATTTCAAAGGGAAGATCATTAATCTATCAGTGACATTTAATGTGTTTCATTTCCAAAGTTCATTATACTTCCTTGAAAGTCAGTTCTATAGGGAAAAAGTGAAAGAAATTAATATGAATTAAAATGTCTTAAATTCACAAAGTATTTACATACCCTGTGTTGAAAAAAAGATGGATCAAGATATTTGTCAAATCGATCTTCAAATTTTATATCTGATTTTTTCCATTTCACCTGAAATAAATTTTAATTTGAAAAATTTATACAAATCAAAGAAATAAATGACAAAACTTTCAAAGAAAAATTTAGAGAAATTCATAAGTATTAAGAAAATAGAGAAAGGATGGAAAACAGTTATCATTATTGACACTTCAAAAGAGGTAAGACAAATCAATGTAAATGCCTCTCTATACACATCATCATCTCTTAACTTTGTCTTGTAAGGATCTTCTAAGAATGACAGAACTGTTCAGTTTTCAAGATTTTATTTATTGTTGTTCAACCAAAATAAGAACAAAGACTTGATTTTGCTATTTCTACTAAATTAGTTGCATTAGTACATATATACAATATTTAAAAGACTAAAAATTGGCTATGGCTAAGTTCATCTTACCAGTTACCTGAGTCATGAGATAAGAATAGGAAAAAGAGAGGGATCTTCCTATACAATTTACTTTCTATATTCTACCATTACCAATGCCAGAAAGTAATGAGTAGATTTTGTCATCAGGGCTGTTAAAATCCCCTCTCTGATGAACATTTCAATGACACATCCTATCCCACTTAGTGGAGCATGAAATTGCAACCTGGTTTGTATATGCCCTGCCAAACAACAGTAGGCTTCAACTTTAAGGAGCATTCAATGTTAGAAAAGACAGCATAAAGCATTATAAATTATGAATACATAACTAGTTTTTCTAGTCTAAAAAAAGTAGTTCTAAGGACAAGCCTTATTATATTTGGAAGTAAAACTTCCGGGAAAAAACTCTAATTTAATGTCCACTACAGAAAGCTATTCTCCAGATGTCCTTTTCTTAATTAGACTGATTTCAAGATGATGAACAGGTAGATCAAATAGATATTACAACAAATTTCTTGCTTATATACTTCAATTCTAGAACAGACTTCATTAAAGGATATGACCTAAATATTATTCCCTGAATGGCATATTATTTCAATACTTACTGAATATGACATTGAGATTTTGGTATTTGCTATCAGTTTCACCTTTCCTTCACTAGTTAAATTAACATCCACAATTCGATTTCCATTGAAACCTATTTCCAGTCGTTTGTAGGTCCAAAGATAGTAATCTTCAGCATCTTCATCTGCTTCACCAACAATACCTATAAAAGACAAAATACTAACATTATGCAATGCAGTACCACTATTCACCAAAAATGAATTTTCCTAAAAGCTGAGAGTATGTTACAATTTTTTAATTTCCACAATATTCATTTGAAGGAAGCTAAGTTACAAATTAAGTCCAGTTGTTTAGAATATAATGCTAACGAAGCAATTGTTTAAGTTGATTCCCAGAGAAGCTAAGAAGATTATTGAAGAAAAAAATTGTCCATTCCACAGCTCCAAACAAGAGGTCATAAAGTAGACTTGGGTATATACTTCAGTGTAATCCATTACTACTGTTAGAAGGGAAAAGAGAAGTCCTCAAATCTAATGTAAATTTTTCTTATCCAGTCCTGTGATTTCATCAGTGTGGGTAATTCACAGTATGGAATTTCTTTTTATCATGCAGAACGGCCATCTGTTTATAAGCTGGAACCTTAAAAGAGCTGGCAGAGGTATTAAGGACTTACCCATGAGGTAAATCTTAAACCCTGATTGCAAGGTCTATTCTCCCTATTAACTAATGGTTTTATAGATCTTTACTTTTTACAATATTTTCATATGTAGTATCTCAAACTACATAACAATCTTGTGATATAAAGACTGACAAAATATGAAACAGACACTGAAAGAGGTGATTTTTTTTAGATAAAAAAGTCATTTGTTAACTTGAAATAAAAATTCAAGTATCTTGAATTCACCACCAGATAACTTTGAAACAATGTAAATATAAAGGACACAGGAAATCAGTCAATTCTTGAAGACCCTTGATATAAAAGATATCTCCCACCTCAAATTTCTCCTCTAAACTGAGTTAGTGACATGTTATATACTCCTTGATAGATTTAAAGTTCCTAGAGAATGTGAACTGTGTCTGACTTCCATTCACTACACATGAAAGGAATTTAACTGAATTTTATTTGTTTGTTTATTTGTTTATTTATTTTTGCAAGGCAATGGAATTAAGTGTCTTGCCTAAGGTCATACAGCTAGGCAATCATTAAGTGTCTGAGGCCGGATTTGAACTCAGGTACTCCTGACTCCAGGGCCAGTGCTCTAAATCACTGCACCACCTAGCTGCCCCAAATTTAACTGAATTTTTAACTGAATTAACTCATTCAAAAATTTTCACTGAGTATTAACTATGTACCCAATACTACAGGTGGCAAGAGACACAAAATTACCTTCCATTAATCAAGTTGGTCTTCTCACTGTCATCTCTATAAACTTTTGCATACTCTACCTCAATCATTCCTTTCCTTTTCCTTGAAATATCTTCACAGAAAGGAAGGGAACTCAGAGAGCATCACCAGAAACTCCATTATTTTTACAGATAAGTCCACTGAGATGAAGAAAACTGGGTCCCACTGAGCTAAAAGTACTGACCGAAACCCAAAATATTAAGTAGCAGAGGTGAAAGAAAACTCAGGTTTTTCTTCTTTTTTTTTTTTGGTAGGGGGGAGGGTTGGAAAGCAGTGGGATTAAGTGACTTGCCCAAGATCACACAGTTAGGCAATCATTAAGTGTCTAAGGTCACATTTGAACTCAGGTCCTCCTGACTCCAGGGCCAGTGCTCTATCCACTGAGTCACCTAGCTGCCCCAACTCAGGCTTTTCTAACTTCAAATATCAAGTCTGAAAGTTCCAAATCATCCTTAGACAATGTTAAAAGCAAAGAGAGTAACCAGACCAGACTGAGTTCATACTTTATAAAAGAACATCACCAGTTAGGTGATGAACTAGATAGAGCACAAATCCTGAAGTCAGAAGGACTTGAGTTCATATATGGTCCCAGACACTTAACACTTACCATGTGCCCCTGGGCAAGTTACCTCACAAAAGAGAGAGAGAGAGAGAGAGAGAAGAAATTTGTCTAGGAAAGGAGGCAGTTAGGTGGCACAGTTAGAGCACCGGTCCTGGAGTCTGGAGGATCTGAGTTCAAATTCAGTCTTGCACACATGATACATACTAGCTGTGTGACATTGGACAAGTCATTTACTCCCATTACCTCAAAAGCCAAAAAAAGAAAAACAAAAAAGAACTAACTTGATTAAGGGATTATAACACCTCTTAAGGAGTCAAAAGAGAAATCCTAGAGGTTCTAATCAATCTCCTTCTGGGCATTTTGTTCCCCAGTTAAAAAATGTATAGTCCTTGAAAAATATACCAGGAAGTATATGTCCCAGATCAACTGTCAATTGTGAAGGTTCAGACATCCTAAAAGTGGATGGCTTTAATATAATGTCTTACATTCACAACTCAAAGCACAACTATACAACATTGTACAAATAGGCTAGTTTTCCTTGGTGCAAAGATCTGTCTAAATTCAGCTTTTTTTCTTTCCCAAATACAAAAGCCATTCATCTTACAAAGCCTTCACATACCATTTCCTCCATAAAGACATTCTTGAAGACCTGTACCCCTCTTCTGATTTCTTGAAAACTTGGTTCTACAATGAATAGCATATATTTTGTCTCTAGCTTGTATGATCTTACACTCTCTTGCAAATGAGGTCATTCTTCACTACTTCAATAGCCTATAGCTCAACTAATCTTTGCCACTTGAAAAAATAGCAAACAGCTAAAGAGCTATTTTATATGCCAAGTGATTTCATTGGCCAAGGGCATCCCTATGAAAGAGGTAGTACAATTATTAGAGATATCAATTTACAGATAAAGAAACTGAGGTTCAAAAAGGTTAAGAACCTTATCCAACAGCAACAAATAGCTAAGAATTAAGTAGCTTTATATATATATATATATATATATATATATATATGTGTGTGTGTGTGTGTGTGCACACACACACACATATAAGAAATCTCATTTGATTCTCTCAACAAAGCCAAAACATGTTACAATCGAGGCAAATAAGAGTTACAGTGACTTGCACTAAGTGCTTTACAATTATTAATCATTTGATCCTCACAACTGTACAAAGCAGTTATCCCCAGTTTACAAATAAGGAATCTGAGGCAAACAGAGGTGAAGTGACTTGCTCAGAGTCATACAGCTAGTAAAGCTCTCTTCCCTTCCTCCCAATACCTCATTCAAGCCTGAGACACAGAAAGATTAAAGGACTGGCTCATTCAAACAGACAGCTGAGTGTGAGATGCCTGGTTGAAGCTCAAGTCTCTCCAGACTCCATGTCCAAAACTGTACTACAGTGTACCAGATCCAGTTTATTATTATCCCCATTTTACAAAAAGAAACATTCAAAAAAGTTTTCCCAGCAATCAAGGTGATCCCGTATCCCTACCAACATTCACTCAATCTAAACACTGGTTTTTGTTCACAGGTCTTATGAAATTAAGATTTCTCATATCCCTTCTTTCTTTTACTGCTTACTGCCAAGATCAAAGTTTAGGTCTTTAAAAATCTCAGGTGGTGACAACTGCAATATTCTTCTATAAGTCTTATACACTCTACAATCCAGTTTGTAGAACTTTACCACAGTGATGTCAATAAAATAACATTACTTTGTTGATCACATTATTTTGTGAGTCTGTCCTGGGCTCTCTTCTATTGCTCCTCTCCATTCTCGGAGCAATTTCCTTAGTACCCATGAGCTTAATTTACATATATTTAACTATAGTATCTCTTAATCAAAATGAATGTCTTTGGAAGTATATCAAACTTATTAAGTCCAAGCTAAACTCATTAACTTTTTCTCAAAATCCCTTCTAAACGTTCCTATTTCTGTCTGGGGTACTAAACTCTTCCAGTTTCTCAGTTACACAATGCTGGTAATTGTCCATGATTCCTCATACTCTCTCATTCCACACATCTAATAAAATTTATCAGATCTACCTCCATAATATCTCCAGTAAACATCCTCTGCACCTTACTTGGACTATTGGAATAGTTTCCTAATTGGACTTGCCATGCCTCAAACCTTTCTCTTCTTCAATCCATCATCTACATACCTGTATAAGAGATTTTCCCAAAGTATAAGAGTCTGATCGTGTCCCTGCCCAAATCAAGAGACTCCTTGCTTCAAGAATCAGTATTAAGTTCCTTTGTTTAGCTTTTAAAACACTTCATAACCTGGTTCTAACAGTCTTTCCAACTTTATCATACATGACTCCATTTCTGGCACTCTTACAAGTTCTGCTGTTCTTCAAATGTCACTCCATCATGCTTCCAGTAGTGACACTGCTTAAAGTCTACAACTAGCAACACCTTCCAAAGTCCTAAAATTTCCAATTTGAATTTCAAATTAACTATGTTTTATTCAGTAAAATGGGTTGTTCCCCTTGGAAGACCTATGTTGAATTTAGCTCTTCTCATTAATTTTGGTTTTAGTAAGAATGATACTTATTCATAATTAGTAATGGGAACTATGGTAACACAGTAAAATAAATTACTTTTATACATAATGAAAATATGTAGAAAGTAAAGAACTGGGGCAGAGCCAAGATGGCAGTGTGAAGGCAGCAATTCCCAGAAACTTGTTCCCCAAAAAAACTCCTAGCCAAAATTTAGAGGGGCAGAATCCATACAAAAACTGAGTGATACAATTTCCCAATCCAAGACAACTTAGAAGTTCCACAGGAAAGGTCTGTTCCACCAGGACCAAGGGTTGGAAAAAGCCACAGCACAGCTGCAACTAGGCCAGGTGCCTGGATCTATGGCAGAGGGGGTGGTTTCCAGATTGCTTGGCCCAGGAATCATCACGGATAGCTGCAAGGGGTGGTGAGAGAACCCTGCCGCACCAGTGAGTGCACAGTAGCTCTGCAGTGAGAACCTGCAGCAGGAGTCAGCAGAGCCACCCAGCACGTCCAGGGCCCTCAGCCCATAGATGGTAAGGGGGTTGGGGGTGACTGCAGAGGTCTCTCTGCTCTCCCTGGGGCAGGATTCAGCTGTTTGCCCACACTCAGATCCAGGTTGCAGTTTGGGCCCCCACAACACCACCATAGCAGAGCAGGGACATCCTCATAGTCCGAAGGCAGAACACAAGGGAGAGAGCAGTCAGAGGCTCTCCTAAGTCCTTGGAAGAATTAAGGTCCCTGTGGGTTTTCCAAAAAAAAAACCAAAGCCTTGAAAGTGCACTAAATCAGTCATAGGCTGAGGAAATCAGCAAACAACAGAAAAAGAAAATTTCTTTGGTCCCAAGGAAGATTCAGAAGATGACAAAATCGAAGCTTCTGTATCCAAAACTTCCAAGAGAAATAGAAAATGGGCTCAGGCTATAGATGAGCTCAAAAAAAGAGAGAGAAGAGGAAAAATTGGGAGGATAAATAAGAGCAATGCAGATAAATCATGAAAGTCAAGGGAGCAACTTGGTGAAAGAAAAACAAAAATACTGAAGAAAATAACATTTAAAACTAAGCCAAACATATTTAAAATTTAAGCCAAATGGAAAAAAGCAAAACAAAAGGCAAATGAGGACAAGAACACCTTAAAAAGTAGAATTGGCCAGCCGGAAAAGAAAAGAAAAAAGCTCTCTGAAGAAAATTACTCCTTCAAATGCAGAATGGAACTAAAGGAAGCTGAGGAAGTTCCTGTAGGAACTCAGGAAGAAATAAAAATACACCAAAAAACTAAAAATTAGAAAAATATGTGAAATATCTCATTGGGAAAAAAACTGACCTTGAAAACAGATCCAGGAGAGATAATTTAAAAATTATTGGAATACCTGAAAGTCATGACCAGGAAAAGAACCTAGACTTCATTTTTTTAAAGAAATAATACAGCAAAACTGCCCTGAGATCCTAGAAGCAGAGGGTAAAATAGAAATTGAGGGAATCTACCGATCACCTCCTGAAAGAGACCCCAAAAGAAAAACTTCCAGGAATACTATAGCCAAACTCCAAAACTCCCAAGTCAAATAGAAAAATACTAAAAGCTGCCAGAAGCAAACAATTCAACTACTGTGGCTCTATAGTCAGGATTACACAGGATCTTGCAGCATCTACATTAAAGGCTCCATAGAGCTTAGAATATGATATTCGGGAAGGCAAAAGTTCTTGGCTTACAACCGAGAATCAACTACCCAGCAAAATCATCCTCTTTCAAGGGAAAAAGATGGATTTTCAATGAAACTAGGGACTTTCAAACTTTCCTATTGAAACAATGAGAGGTGAAAGTTTGATCTCCAAGTACAGGACTCAGGCAAACCACCGAGGGGATGAACAAGAAAGACTAATGAGGAACTTAATGATGTTGAACTGCTTGAATTCCTAGTATGGGAAGAATATACTTATAACTCACATGAACTTTCTCATTTATAAGAGCAGTTAGAAGGAGCATATATAGACAAGGCACAGGAAGGAGCTGAATATAATGGTATAATATAGTAAAAAGATGGAGTCAATGGATGATAAAGGAAAGTACTGGGAGGAAGGAAAAGGAGAAGAAGGGGCTAAGATATTTCACATAAGAATCAAGAAAAAGTTTTTACAATGGAATGGAGGAAGGCAAGGGGGGAAATGAGTGAGCCTTCATTCTCATTAGAAATGGCTCAGAGTGGAAATAACATACACAATTAATAGGGTATAGAAATCTATCTTACCCTAGAGAAAAATGAGAGGAAAGGGATGGGATAAGAGGGAAAGGGGAGTGGGTGACAGAAGAGAGGGAAGATTGCAGGAGAGGGTACTCAGATACAATACACTTCTGAACAAGGACAGGATGAAAGGAGAGAGAGAATGGAATAGATAAGAGTGGGGAGGAATAGAGTGGAGGGAAATACAGCTAGTGATATCAACTACTCTGGTGGCTATGATGGGGTAGGCAACTCATCCCAGAGACAGAGCCACTGGAATTAACTCAGACTGAAGTGCAGTTTTTTTTCTCTCTCACTATTCTGGAAGTTTCTCATTTTTGGGGGGGGGGTGAGTTTGTGATTACTCTCACAACAAGATTATTGTAATAATAAAAATAAAAAACAACAACAAAAAAGAAAATCTGCAAGATCACAAGTAAATTAAGAATTCTTTGGTTTATGGAAAACTATAAATTTAACATCTTATTAAATCACATTTTTTGTTATTGATGTTATGACAAAATATCAATTTTTTTTTTTAGGTTTTTGCAAGGCAAATAGGGTTAAGTGGCTTGCCCAAGGCCACACAGCTAGGTAATTATTAAGTGTCTGAGACTGGATTTGAATCCAGGTACTCCTGACTCCAGAACCAGTGCTTTATCCACTGCGCCACCTAGCTGCCCCTAAAGAATCCATTATTAATTGCTGAAATAGAATTATTATGAAATAGCAATCATTAGTGATGCCATGTTTCGAGGTTTGTACTAAAAATAATAGTAATATTATAATATTACTACTATGGTTATTATTTTTTCATAAGTACAGAAGTTATAAAGGATTTTATCAGGAAACAAGTACTTTATATATAATTTTATTGCATTTTGAGATTTGTCATTTGTGTTTTGATATAAAATTTATTGTTAATTTTGTCTGAATTTGGCACAGGCCAAGAAAAGTATTCAGATAGTTTGTTTTATGGTAAGTCTGTTGAAGAATGTGAAACAATTTTTGTTAAAAATTAAAAAAGATTGACAATTAAAAAAAAAAGTAGAGAATTGCCTTAATCATTATAAAGGCAGAAACCAAGTCAGTGCAAAGTGATTAAATAAATAATGCTGATCACGAAGAGTCAAAATGCACTTTAAATTATAAATTACTTACCCCATATTGGTAAATCATCAATGTACATCTGATACCAGTAGTGATTCTTGATAGCATATACAAAAGCATCTCTCTTTGCTTTGTCCAAGTCAATTTCACAGTAGTTGGTCTGCACATCATCTGCTTAAGTTAAAATAGTCTAATTAGACCACAAACTTATTTGTGAAATAAACAATGAAAAACATACATTAAAAACTCACTTTCCCTAAAGCTTATTATTTTCTGATTTAAAAACTTTTCTCAAGTTTTCTCTTCTGTAAAAGAGGAGAAATAACAATGAGATGATACTAAAATGATGAACACACTGCCTACTAACTCTAAGAATGAATAGATCATTAATTTATTCCTAAAAAGATTCCTTAAGAAGTCATCAGTCTGAATAACTTACCAATCTTCAGTTATTTAATAATTCTCAGAGAATACATTTAAAAATTTAAAGTAATTTTTCTCTCACTCACTAAAATTATTTGATTGTAACTGGTAAATTCATACTCAAGCTATCAACAAAGATGAATGCACTATAAGATATTTATTAAAGAACAGTTCCTTAAGAAGCATTATGTCTCAATAAATATTATGAATACAAATAAGCATGGAAAAGATTTATGTGATCTCATTCAAAATAAAGTAGGCAGAACCAGGTAAACAACATTACTGTTGTTCAGTCGTTTCAGTCTCGTGTTAATTCTTTGTTACCCCATTTGTGTTTACATGGCAAAGGTATTGGAGTGGTTTATACTTTCTTTGCCTCTTATTTTACAAATGAGGAAATTAAGGCAAAGAGGGTTAAGTGACTTGTCACAGAGCTAGTGTTCAAGACCAGATCTGGACTAAGGGAGATGTATCTCACTGACTTCAGGCTTGGTACTACATCCACTATACCACCTAGCTGACCTGGGAAACAATACATATGACTACAATATAAACAGAATATCAAACAGAATATCAAACTTGAATATTGTGAAACACTTGCAATCAAGCAATGTCCCAAATAATATATAAGAAGATACTTTCCCCCAAATTTCTTTGCAGAAAAGAGGAACCAACAGATGGAAGACCAAATATAACATCAGACATTTTTGGTATTTTGGTTAGCTTTGCTAAATTTTTACAGTGAATAGATTTCTGGAAGGGGATAAGAGAAGAATATAATGGAAAATGTAGGTTATATAAAAACAGAAGACATCAATATAGATTTTAAAAACAGGGTAGGAAAAGTATGAGAAAATAAGATGTGCATATGAAGGGAAGACTGCAATAATATAAATTGTTTCAAATAATGGAGTCTAGGGACCAAATGATATGACAATGATCAAATTTTTCTAGGTATTTCTCTTCCACTGATTCTCTTCCCAACTTAAAAATACCTTAATATAACAATTTTCATCTTATAAGGTGCAGAAGACAGAGAAATCTATGCAAGATGAACTTCTATTCTACCTTACAATATTCTCTTTGATTATGAATGATAAACTTTTAACCTTACACAGTACTTCTCATGACTTTATATGCCCCTCTTATACAGATAATTTACAAAGAGCTTTTCCCAAAATAGAGAACCTACTATACATAAAAATTCAATGATAAAAATCAAGACTAAATACCCCTAAAGACTGGATTCATTCCAAAAAAAAAAAAAAAAACAAAAAAAAACTACTGGACCCAACAGATAAAATGATCAAAGGATATAAATAGTTTTCAAAAGAAGAGCTGCAAACTATTAACAACCAGCAACACTGTGTGATCAACTATGATAGCCTTATCTCTTTTTCAGCAATGATCAAAGACAATTCCAACAGATTTGTGATGAAAAATGTCATCCACATCTAGAGAAAGAATTATGGAGCAGATCAAAGTAAACTATTTTCACTTTTTAAAATTTGCTTTATTTTTCTTTCTTATGGTTTTTCTCTTTTGTTCTGATTCTTCGTTCACAACATGACTAATATGGAAATATTTAACATGACTGTACACCAGATTGCTGTCTTGGGGGGAATAGAAGAGAGGAAGAGAGGCAAATTTTTTAATTAAAAATTTTTTAATAAAGAAATAGGATTTGTGGGGCAGCTAGGTGGGGCAGTGGATCAGTCCTGGAATCAAGAGGACCTGAGTTCAAATCCAACCTCAGACATTTAATAATTACCTAGCTTGATAACTGACCGTGGGCAAGTCACTTAAACCCATTTCCTTGCAGGAAAAAAAAGGGATTCGAATCTTCCTGATTCAAACTCTCTCAAAACTATGATCTACCGCTTCTTAAAAAAAAAAAAACAACTCAACTGTCTCAAGACAGTAAATCAGTGCCCCCAGTTCTGTTAGTCCCTTGAGGATTTGAGTAATTCAATAATTTTCTATTAATTGAATCTGTTTTAAAAAAAGCCATCCAGGGTCTAAAGGGAAGATTGTTATATCTTGTTGCCCTCTCCACACAAATAATGCTATAAAGAATACAGCTAGTTATGTCTAAAAGACAATCAAACTACATATATTCTTTGATCCCTACTATTACTAGGTCTATATCCTAAAGAGATCATAAAAAAGGGGGAAAAAATTCACATGTTTTTACAAAAAATATTTATAGCTACTCTTTTTGGGATGGCAAAGAATTGGAAATTGAGGGAATGCCCATTATTGGGGAATGGCTGAACAAGTTGTGGTATCTAGGTGGCACAATGGACGGAGCACTGGCCTTGGATTTAGGAGGATGGGAGTTTGAATCCAAACTTCAGACATTTGTCACTTAGCTGTGTGACTTTGGGCAAGTCATTTAATACTGACTGCCCCACAAAGCCATCTCCAGTCATCTTTACCCATATCTGGCCCCTGGACCCAGATAGTTCTGGAGGAGAAAGTTAGGCTGGTGACTTAGCACAACACCTCCTCATTCAAATCCAATTCATGTGCCTGTCATGGCATCACCTCCCTGATGTCATGGTCTTCTTTGAAGAACAAAAAAAAATTATTATTATTATGCTATAAGAAATGATGAGCAGGCAGATTTCAGAAAAACCTTGGAAAGACTGGCATGAACTGATGCAAAGAGAAATGAACAGAACCAGAAGAACATTGTACACACTAACGACAATACAGATCTACTATAACCTATATCAAATTGATTTCCATTTTAGGAAGAGGGAAGGGAAAGGAAAAAGGAATGGGAGGGAGGAAAATAATTTTCAATTCAATATTTTGTTAAAATGAATATTTAGGGGGACAACCCCATTGCCTTGCAAAAAAAAAATGTGAAAATTAAATAAAAATTTAAAGAATGTTAAAGGGGCAGTGAAGTGGTGATGTGGATAGAGCACTGGCCTTGAAGTCAGGAGGATGGATGATCTCGGTCTAACTCCAACCTCAGACATTTAATATTTACTTAGCTGTGTAACCTTTGGCAAGTCACTTAACCCTATTGCCTTGCAAAAACCAAAATAAATAAATAAATGAATAAAAATGAATGTTAAAAATTGTCTTTACATATAAGTAGAAAAATACTATTTAAAAACTAAAATAAAAAATGATTCAAATCATTAATAAAAGAAATGCAAATAAAACAACTCTCTGAAGTTCCACCTCACACACCGCAAGTTGGCAAAAATGACAAGTTAGGAATAGTCAATTCCATTAATTCTACTATTGGCAGAGTTATGAATCAGTGAAAAAGGATTTAGAATCACATATATAAATGTCCATACTCTTTGTTCCACAGATTTCACTATGGACTCCATATTTTTATGGGTTTACATACTAAGGAGACCACTTTAAGAAAAAAAGTCCTCATATTCTTCACATATACCAAACTATTGGAAACAAAATAGATGCACATCAATTGTAGAATGGCTAAACAAAATATGGCACTTGAACATAATATGTCATTGTGCTTTAAGAAATGATGAATATGATGAAAACAGAAAAGTATAAAAAGATCTAAATGAACTGATGAGGAGTTAAATGTAACTCAAGGAAAAACAACATGCACAATGACTGCTGTTAAGTTGTTTTTCAATTGAGTTCAACTCTTCATGACCCCATTTGAGATTTTCTTGGTAAAATTACTGAAGCATCACTTGTCATTTTCTTCTCCAGTTTATTTTACAGATGAGAAAACTAAGGCAAACAAGGTTAATAATTTGCCCAGGGTCACACAGCTAGTATAAATATATGAGGTCAAATTTGACCTCAGAAAGATGACTCTTTCTGATTCCAAGCCTGGTATTCTCTATCCACTGAGCCACCTAGTTGCTCCTTTACACAATGGCAACAATGAAAATCACCCACCCAAAAAACTATCAAAAGTAAATGTTGCATGATCAGTATGATCTATTGTTTAGTGTGGTTATAAATGTAGAACCTCTATAAGATAGCTTTCTGTCAGGGGGAAGAGAAGGAAGAGAAAAGAGAAAAATGTAAAACTCAAAACCTTGCAAAAAAAAAAAGGTTGGTTAAAAATTACTGTTGCATGTAGTTGGAAAAACAAATAAATAAAATAAAAAAAATAAATGTTGCAAAATTACATGACTCCAAAAAAAAGGTTAAAGAAATCTGAAGAGAAAGCCCCTTCCTACTCTTCTGCAGAGATGAAAAATGTATGAGCATGGTACATTGGACATGAATTCAGATTTTTTTTTAAAATAAATGGTATAGTTATACTGATTTCCTTCTTTTTATCATTTATTATATATGGGATAGATCTCTGGGAGGGGGAGGAGAGACATGGGGAAAATTATGATGATAAAAAAAGTCAAAAATACCAATAAAAACTTATTTTTAAAAAACCAGTAAGAAACCTGTAAAGTTACATGATATAAAATGAATTCAAGGCCTAATCTCACACCATATAGATACTACAGCAACTTTTAAATTCATTAAATATTTGAACTAAAAGAAAAAAAGGGAAATGTGGAAAAAAAATTTTTAGGCAACCAAAAAATTTAAAAGAAATTCAGATGATTAAAGAAGCTTTAAAAAAAAGTAGGCTCTCTAAAATAAAGAACAGATTAAAGATGTCTGTAATACATATATATCAGATAAAGACATAATATTCACAATCCATATGAAACTAATAGCACATCTATCAGAATATCATGAACAATCTCTTAAAGGAGAAATGATGTCTTGAGATGTGTAATTCTGATCCTATGAAATAAATCTTTTTTTTTTGTTTGTTTGTTTTTTAGGTTTTTGCAAGGCAAATGGGGTTAAGTGTCTTGCCCAAGGCCACACAGCTAGGTAATCATTAAGTGTCTGAGACCGGATTTGAACCCAGGTACTCCTGACTCCAAGGCCGGTGCTTTATCCACTACGCCACCTAGCTGCCCCAAATAAATCATTTTTAAAGAAATAAAATTTGTTAATAAACTATTTTCAAACCCTATCAAAGATTGGTCCAAATCACTAATAAGAGAAATGCTAAATTATCCCTAAGATTTTAACCACCAGATTGAAAATATCATAAAATCATAAATGAGTCAATCAGTCAATGCTGAAAGAGCTACAAAGACAGGCATATTAACAATATTGCTGAGGAAATTGTGAACTGATCCAAATATTCTGGAAAAAAATTGGAAATAGGGCGGCTAGGTGGCGCAGTGGATAAAGCACCGGCCTTGGAGTCAGGAGTACCTGGGTTCAAATCCGGTCTCAGACACTTAATAATTACCTAGCTGTGTGGCCTTGGGCAAGCCACTTAACCCCATTTGCCTTGCAAAAACCTAAAAAAAAAATAATTGGAAATACAACCCAAAAAAGTCCATCTAATTCAACTCCCTCAGAAATAAGATGATTTGACCATAGTAACCTAGAATAGTTAAAGTAGTAGAACTGAGATTTCAATGGGAGTCCTCAGATTCCAAATCTAATACTCTTTCTCCTGAACTATATGAAAAAGAAGGCATGATAATAATGGATAGAAGAGAGGGCAGAATGTGAAGTCAATAAGATATGGTTTCAGATAGGTGACCATGGGGCAAGTAATTTCTCTTTCTGGACTTTAGGAAACTTGCTAAGATCATAAGTTGTAGACAGCTTAAGATCTGCATCACTGGAAGGAGTTGCTACAACAATGCAATTACAGGTCCTTGTCATGATGATGTTATTTATCCTTCATTTTTAAAGGGTGTGTGATACCATGGACATGCAAATGAATTGGATTTGAGTGAGGAGAGGCTGTGCTGTGCCAAGTCACCAGCCTCACATTCTTCTCCAGAGTCATTTGGGGTCCAGTGGCCAGATATGAATCAGGACAACTGCAGATAATCCTGAATGTGAAGCAATCAGGGTTAAGTGACTTGTCCAGCTAGTAAGTGTATGAGGTTGGGTTTGAACTCAGGTCCTCCAAAGCTCTACCTACTTCACCATCTAGCTGCCTTATCACATTAATGTGATTTGAACAACAGAAAAATTCTAAAACATTTGTTGAAAAATAACCAAAAAATTAGGAACATCTCCCTCTCCCATTCCCATTTTCTCTCTCTCTATCTCTCCCCCACCCCCTTCAATTTCTCCAATGTCACAAAGACATTAGTTGGTTCTTGTCCTTTGTTATTAAAGAAGGTAAAAATGACATCACCATATTAAATACAAGTTATACTGTGTCGGACACCTGTGTCTTGTCAGACCAACCAAACCAAGAATCAAATTCAATCAACTACATGAATATAATTCAGAAACAATTAAGCTGCTAGATAGATTTTTAAAATATCAGACTCTGTATCCAACACAGACACGAGGACCTAAAAATGACAAAACTTTCATCATGTCATAAATTTTCTTTCCTCTGGCTCATAAGTAAATATTCCATTCATTCAAAATCTATTTGTAGTTCACTTCTCAATCTTTTCTAACTCAAACACTCACTCAACTCAAACAGCTCTCTCCAGCATTACCAATGAATTTCAAATTTTTAAATCCTCAATTTTACTGATTTCTCTGCATCTGACCCTGTTTCACCCTCCTGAGTTTTTCTGACCTTATTTTCTCCAGATCTCCTTCCCCTTGTCTGATAATGCCTTATTATCATGTATTAAATCATCATCTACATCCCACTTTTAAAACTGTGCATGACCCGATTGCTCTTGTTGTCCTGGATCCTTTCTTGGTAACCTCAGAGCAGACAGCTAGGTGGCAGAGTGGATAAAGCACTGGCCTTAGAGTCAGGAGGATGGGATTTCGAATCCTGCCTCAGCCACATGATACTTACTAGTTGAGAGCCTTGGGCTAGTCACTTTAACCCCATTACCTCACATCAAGGGTAATTTCCAGTCTGCTTGATTTATAACTGGCCATTGAACCCAGATGGTTCTGCATATCATGGCATCATCTCTTTCATGTCATGTACTTTTTTTTTTTTTTAGGTTTTTGAAAGGCAGATGGGGTTAAGTGGCTTGCCCAAGGCCACACAACTGGGTAATTATTAAGTGTCTGAGGCCGGATTTGAATTCAGGTACTCCTGACTCCAGGGCCAGTGCTCTATCCACTGCACCACCTAGCTGCCCCATATCACGTACTTCCTTTAAGAATGAAGGACAGACAGCATTAGCATCATCATCATTATCAATAATCTTATCAGTTCCTATATATTTAAATATCATCTCAAAAAGGACCAGAACCAGCAATAGTCAACCACTGCAGAGAACAAAGGACCTTTCCTTTCTCCTACCCTAGTCTGACAAAAGGCACCAAGACAGAGGAGCATCACCAGCAGTCAATCTTTCTCTTTCCCCAATAAAATGCCCATTACACACTTCCACCAGGATTAGGCCTACCCAATTGCCCATTTTTTACCAGAGGTACTCTGGGAGCAGCCCTCATGACCTTGGTCTCTTGCCTTCTACTTTGCTGCTAAACCTTAAAAGTCTCTGAGTCATGCTCTTTACCCAAAGTCTCATTCAATGAAAATGTGACCAGTTTGAGCAATGGCTCATCCATGTTGTCCTATTTGTATCCTCAGCATTTCACCCAGTGTTCAGCACAGAGCAAGTCCTCATCACAAGCTCCCCCTCCCATTCCATCACCCCACAAAGCCACCCAATCCTCTGCTGGGCAGCTCTAACTAGTAACAGTTCTTCCTGACAGCAATGCTAAATTGGCCTTTTTACATTTTCCACCCACATCTCCTGGTTCTGCCTTGTGGGGGCAAACAAAGCAAGTCAAATCCTTCTGAGAGTCGGCCAAATACCTGAAGTCATCATACTTAAGTATTTTCTTCTCCAGGCTATTTATACATAGTTCCCTCAATAGAGTCCTCTACTGACTCAAAAAAAATTTACAAATTGCTAGAAAAAGAATATCACTTAAAACTCTACGAAAACAAAGACTTTTTTTCATTTTTCTAAATAGATTACAGTCTAGCTACAAAGTTTTTCTAAATGTTTCAATGTATATCTTTATTAAATTATGTTTAGCATTTTCTAAATAAACATTTAACATATATCAAAGCATTTCTCAGTGCCTAATTTATAATTTACAAATTCTGAAATATTTACCTTTGAATTTTATATCCAGGCCACTAAACTCCAATTCAACTCCTTGAAGTGCTTCTCCCAGTGTTTCATGGTAATGACTGATGCTTTTTTTCGATCCCACACAGAAAGGAAGTGAGAAATATTTATATGTTTCTTGACGATTATGGTACGGTCCTACAGTATTCATCCATAAAACAACTTCTTCTTTATCTTGGTACTAAAAGAAAACATATTAAAATATAAAATTATGAACCTGAATTAAAAGTACAGTATTTTTTGGTCAGAAACACTCAGGCTAAAGCAACCAAATATATTTCAATCTTACCATATCCCTATCTTCTACAATCATACTGTAAACCACCTTCAAAGATTTGTTTAACAGCCCGAAGGATTTATTATTAAGCACATACTATGGGTCAGGTGTTAGGGATACAAATTAAGAAAAAGACAGTTCCTACCCTCAGGGAGTTTACAACCTAATGTTGCCATGATTCATTCATTCGTGTTCAATTCTTTGCAACCCATAGACAATATCATGTTAATACTATCCATGGAGTTTTCTTGGCAAAGACACTGAAGTGGGTGCCATTGCCTTTTTCAGTGGATTCAGAGGTTAAGTGATGTGTCCAGGGCCATCAGCTACTAAGAGTCTGACATTGGATTTGAACTCAGGTCTTCCTGACTCTAGGTCCATTAATCTATCTACTGAGCCACCCAACTGCCCCATATAATCTAACAGAGGGAGCCTACATCATTTTGCAAAGAGAGCTGAAGATGGGAAGTCCACAGCTACCCTCTATAAAGGAAAGCTTTGGGAGAGGTTTATGTTCCAACCTCCAATAAGAGGGGAAAGGAGGTTGAGGAAGATGAGAAGGAATTAAATTAGCTGCAGGGGGATGTGGAGTGATTAGATTATCCTGGGAGAAGTAACTTGTTCATTAGAGTTACAAATAGAAAGCTGTTATACCTTCACGAAGCTTTCCACATTCTGTCTAATACAGATATTTGTGTGTATTTATGTGTATACTTTTCCTTTTACTGAAATGAACAGACCTTAATAATACAATCTTAATCATCTTTGTATCCCCCAGAGCATTCCAAGTACAGAACACACAAAAGACATTTAATAAGTGCCATCAAAACTGAATTGGGGTAAAGAGACTATATAGTGTTACAGTAACAGTATTTATAACAAGCAAATCAAGAGCCATACAAAGAAAAGGGAAAAGAGAAACAAAATTCACAGACAAGAAAAAAAATTATGGAATTTCACCTTTAGTCCTCTACATTCCTTCTAGTAGAGTACCACTGTCTTTCATTGACATCAGCCTTAAAAGATTTAGCCCCAATAGGGCAGCTAGGTGGATAGAGCACCAGCCCTGAAGCCAGGAACACGAGTTCAAATCCAGCCTCAGATACTTAACCATTACCTAACTGTGTGACCTTGAGCAAGTCACTTAATTCCATTGCTTTGCAAAAAACAAAAAGAAAAAAAAGATTTAGCCCCAGCTCCAACACCTATCAAATGATGTAAATCATACAAATCAAAGGTAAATGTCTGACTGTATCTGCAATATTAATTCACAGGACTGTTGGAGAAAACACTTCATAAACAATTCTTTATATAAATTCAGTCAATATACTTATTAGTCATATATTTCCCTCAACTTCTCATTATAACATCCATATATCTAATTCTTGCACTACTTCTAGTACTAGTTTGATGAAGAAAAAAACAATCCCTCTGAATCTTTGTTTCTCTCTAGTGAAAAGGTTAGACTAAGCAATTGAGATTCTGGTTTTGGATTTTTATGATTGTTTAGCTACTTGGTTAATTCAAAAATTAACATAGATTATGAATATAAAAATAAGGATCTGTATAAAATTAAACCAACTTAAATAATACAAAAAAGTTCCAAAAGAGGCAGCCATTAAAACCACTTGCTCTCAATTTGGAATTATGCCCAAAAGGCAATAAGAATGTACATACCCTTTGATCCAGCAATACCTATTACTGGGTCTATACCCCGAGGAAATTATGAAAAGGGGTAAAAACATCACTTGTACAAAAATATTCATAGCAGCCCTGTTTGTGGTGGCAAAGAATTGGAAATTAAGTGAATGTCCTTCAATTGGGGAATGGCTTAACAAAATGTGGTATATGTATGTTCTATTAGAAAACAGGAGGGATGGGAATTCAGGAAAGCCTGGAGGGATCTGCATGAATTGATGCTGAGCGAGATGAACAGAACCAGAAAAACACTGTACACCCTAACAGCAACAAGGGGGTGATGATCAACCTTAATGGACTTGCTCAATCCATCAGTGCAACAATCAGGCACAATTTTGGGGTATCTGTAATGGAGAACACCATCTGTATCCAGAGTAAAAATTGTGATGTTTGAACAAAGACCAAAGATTATTACCTTTAATTAAAAAAAATATATTATCTTATGTAATTTTGCTATCTCTTATACTTTTTTTTCTTCTTTAAGGATATGATTTCTCTCTCTTCACATTCAACTTAGATCAATGTATACCATGGAAATAATAACAGACTGCCTTCTGGGAGGGGGGAGCAAGATTAGGAGGAAAACTGTACAATTCAAAAGAAATAAAGTAGTCCAGTGTCAAAAAAAACAACACATGCTCTCTCCCCTCTACTGAGGAATCTGTGGACTTCAATATTGGTACAAGCATCATAGGAATAAAAGTCAAAATTACTTTATTCCAAGTGTGCCTATTACTAATTCTGTACACTTGTCCATTATTTCTGATACAACTATTTTCTATTTTAGTTGTTCTACTTTCCAGGCATTCCTTAATTATTTGTTTGTACTTTGCCAGGTAATCCCAAACCTATTCCCTAGCTCTGAATACTTCCCAGAAATGTATACTTGGCTCTATTACATTCACTGATCACATAGAATCTTTACAGTCATGGTTATCAGCACTGTACCTTTAATACCAATTTCCTACCAATTTTCAAATCAACTTTTATTCCCTGTAGAATACATTCTGCCTAAACAAATAACAGCATACTGAAAAAAAAGTCATCTTCTATACTTATTAGTTCCTTTAATAGAAACAACAAAAAAGACAATTTACAGAATCAAATCCTTAAAAACACAAAAAGAAAAAACAGTACAGGACTACAGACTCAGGTTGTGAAGTACAAAAATGATCAACAGTAAAAAACAAAAATATGTTTATTAAAGAAAACGGAATGTTTTTTCAATATACTGACTGGTCAGTTTTACTACTTCATGTAGTTGAGAGTGAAAGCCAGGAAGAAGTGATTGTATTTAATTCCCTCCTCACTTTGCATCCCAGAACAAGACATGTCTTGTCTGTCAGACCAAGACTCTAAGGTACAGAGACGGAGCTGAATTATACTGAAAGAACTACCTATCAGTGAAATCACAGATCTAGTCTCTACCCCTATTAGAAGATATGGCTTTCTAGGAGGGATAAGTGAGGATACAGCAGGAAATATAGGTTATATAAAAATAAAAGATGACAATAAAATGTAGTTTTAAAAATAAAGTAGATTGAATGCAAATACACTAAATTCAGGCAATTCACAAAGCACACTGACTTCCATCAGAACACCAGGCCCTAGAGTTTTAAACTATCCAAATCTAGGCTATGTAACTATTTGACTATGTGACTATGGGGGTCTCAATATCTCCATGTATAAACTAATTTAGATCTCATGTTCTCTAATGGTCTTTTTCAACTCTAATATTTTTCTGATTTTGTGAGTGGAGTAATTTTAGAATACAATTCCTGAACAAAAAAATGCAGTTCAACAACAAGAAAACAGATGTGAAATCAAAGGATCTGGATACAAACTCAAACTGTATGCTACTTATTCTGTGACCTTAAGCAATGCCATCACCTCTCTGGACCTCAATTTTCCTATCAATGAAGTAGAAAATTTCTAAGATCTAAATACTACCCCTCCCCATAAAACCTTCCCACCCCTAAAATTATTGCCTCAATTTTTTTCATCTAAACAGAAAACTGATTTTATATCAGTATCAAATTTAAAGTAACATTTGTACATAAATACCTTAGACCTCAGTTATCATAAACTTGAATACTTATTGACCCTGAACTATTAGCAGCACATTGTTCTCTCTTCCCACTTGAGCAATATATAAGGTAAAATGCTCCCAACTCCACTTCCCTTGTCCCAGAGAGCTATTCCATAATTACCACCATGCTAATGTCTCCTTAATCTCTATCTCCAATCCTGGTATGTCATATAAACTTTCAGGTCTTTATGTCCAACTTCTTACTAGGCACTCCCTCTCAATCTATCACAAGAAAAACATCATCCTATCCTTTTCTATAACAACAATTCTTCCGTTCCTCCAGGCTTAACATTTGTATACTCAGTTTCAACTAACCTCTTTCTTCCATTCTATATATAATTCACATTTGTATAGACCTTTACATTTTACCAAAAAAAAAAGTAACTTCCTCACAACAATGTTTTATAAGTACAAGCATTATCATATTACAGATGAGGAAACTAATTCTCAGAGAGCATTTACTCAAAACCAGAAATTCACTGAAGTATAGAAACAGGATTTGAACCCAAGTTTCCTGACTCTAAACAGAGGACTCTGTCCACTATATTGCAATCAATATGGGAATTCTACCAATTTTTTTTATTGTATCTTATGATAATAAGATCACAAATTTAAAGCTGCAAGGAAACTTGGAGACTACCAAATCTATTCCCCTCATTTAAGAGATGAAAAACAGAAGCTCAGAGAAGGTCTAACTTCCCCAAGGGCTGTAATCACCCTCCATTCTAATCTATTACTTACATATTTAAAATAACTGGAGTATGTAAACAACAAATATCTAGGGAAAACTATGTTATATGGAGCACATAAGTCACTAGGATAATGCTACACATAATCCTTCTGTTTATAATCCAGTTAGGTAAACAATTTAGAGGACTTTTGGAGCTAGAAAGGGTCTTAGAAATTATCCAGTTCAACTACCAGTCATTTTGTAGATGAGGAAACCAAAGCCCAGACAAGTGAAGTGACTCTCAAAGACATACAACTAGTCACTGATAAAGTGGAGGTTTCCTAAACTGGAAATCTACTTCACATCACAGTTTCTTATTTTTTTGAAAAATTTTTCATGAGTGATCTACACAAAAAGTACTACCAAATTTAGTAAAGTATAAGATGGAAGCATGGTATCCTCTCCAATTATAACAGAAAGTCAATTCTAATGATTATAGACATACACACATGATGTGTACACATTTTATCCCATTTATACTGTAGAGGGAAGTGTCAAAACTGCAAAACCTCAATGCATAAAGTAACTAATGAGGAAAGTAAAATTGTAGATGTTTTAAATGATTTAAAAGACTCAAGTAAAAAAAAAATCTTAGATCTTTAAAACATGAGCCCTGTTATTTATCTTCCCATTCCCCTCAGCCATGATTAGCATCTTCCACATAGTAGGAACTCAACAATAAATACTTGCTAAATTTTAGAGTTGGGAAATGAGAGTTAAATTGTAGTTTAGTATCTTATCTTTGAACCTTGTAGATTTTTATAAACATGAAAACTGATTGTCTTTTCAATTAATCCAGGTAAAGTTTAATGAAAATACTATTTTTAAAATCTTATGATGATAGAGAGCAGCTAGGTGGCACAGTGGATAGAGCACTGGCCCTGGAGTCAGAAGGACCTGAGTTCAAATCCAACCTCAGACACTTATTACCTAGCTGTATGACCTTGGGCAAGTCATTTAACCCCACTGCCTTGCAAAAAAAAAAATATATATATATATATAATTAAGATAAAACCCTGAGGCGGCTAGATGGCGCAGTGAATAAAGCACGGGCCCTGGAGTCAGGAGTAACTGGGTTCAAATCCAGGCTCAGACACTTAATAATTACCTAGCTGTGTGGCCTTGGGCAAGCCACTTAACCCCAGTGCCTTGCAAAAACCTAAAAAAAAAAAAAGATAAAACCCTGGAAACCTCAATTTAACCCAAATCTTATTTAGCTGCATTAGATTTTTTGGAAACAAGCAAATCACAAGAATTCAAGTTATTAAGTAAAAGCACACATATACAAGTTCACTGATGTCTTAGCATCATTACTAATAAAAATATATCTTCCATAATGTCTACAAGATTGAACAGAATTCACGGTCAGATTATGAATCATAGACAGTGAAGGAAACTGAAAGAAACATTCAAATACATTCAATCCAATAAGGTAAGAAAATAGACCAAAGAATTTTAGAAAGATTTTTCAACAGGGGTTAAAAAATTCAATTAAAGTTAAGAACTTCATTTTCTGAAAATGTCAATTGCTTAAGAGAAATATAAAAACTCCTTAAACAAAAAGCAGCAAGGTGTATAACAGCAGTTCTCAAAGTGTGTTAGTCCAGAACCCTATGCTCTCTGAGATTTTTTTTCACAACTTCCATGAGATCAAAACCATCGTTATATTTAAATTTCTAACATGGCAAATTACAATTACTCTAACCCAGATAAACCAAAGCTCTCTGTGGGATCTTTAATAATTTTTAATAGAATAAATAAGTCTTGAGACCCTTATTCCTGGGCAACCTGAACTTTTTAGTCCTCCAAGCAATTCTCTGAAGAGTCTAGGATGAAAAATAGAAAGTGGAGTTTCATTATTACTAAAGGGAAATCCCCATACTAAGAGTTCCATATACCAAGAAAAATCACTGTTCTGAACCTAGTAAAAGAATCTAAGGTTTATAAAGCACTTTACATGTTAATCTGATTCTTTTTATCAAATTATCTTCTAATAAATTACAACTTCTCAAAGAAACAAGATTTAATGGAAAGGATACAAAGGAGTCTTAACAACCTGGAGTAATTTAAGAACAAATCCTCTTGATAGTAACTAGTTGATTTACTGGAGGTAAATCATTTAACCTTTTTGCCCCCAACATCCTCATCTGTGAATTAAGATAATAATATCTATCTCAAAGACTCATAAAGATAAGGTTTGCTAAGCAAACCTTAAAGCAACATATGTATGTGTGTGTGTGTGTGTGTGTGTGTGTGTGTATGTGTGTATATATAATTATATATATGAATACTGGTTACAATTTACACTCCTACTCCAATTTCCCTGTATTCTCCTATATAATTCTATCCATACTGTGATGATTTTTTAAAAATCCTATCACTTTGCTATTGGTTCATGTTTAAGTCTTTTTCATGTACTAAGACCCTGATATATTTTGTTATTTTACACATATATATTTCCTAGGGTGTTTTTTTTTGGTTTGTTTCTTTCCAAGCACTATGCAGCACTGGCCTCCAATGATTCATTCTGCTAGCTTCTGACCTCTTTTCTAACTAAGCTAATTTTACACTAATCAGAGCTTCCCAAAGTGCCCTGCTCACCTGCATTTGACCCTCTCTCCCCAAAGGAACTGTCATACATTAAAATTATAAAGTCTGCATCTCAATCATGAAAATATCAAATGTCAATTTTAGCACCAGCCCTGGGGTCAGAACCTGAGTTCAAATCAAGCCTCAGACACTTAATAATTACCTAGCTGTGTGGCCTTGGGCAAGCCACTTAACCCCATTGCCTTGCAAAAACCAAAAAAAAAAAAAAATTACAGAAACTAATGTTGAGGGAAGGGAACAAAACCAAGGGAAAAGGGGTAGCTAAGTGGTACAGTGGATAGACCACTGACCCTGGAGTCAGGAGGACCTGAGTTCAAATTTGACTTCAAACACTTATTACCTAAGCTGTGTGACCTTGGGCAAGTCACTTAATTCCACTGCCTTAAAAAAGAATTAAAAAAAGAAAAAAAAAGAATCAAATGAATGTCAATTTTATTACCTGAATAGTTATGTTCCTTAGAGGCAACAACTGTCTCATATATTTTTGTGCCTTCTCCTCACCCCTTCCCCCCATTACACATTACACTTGGTAGGAACTCAGTATTTGTTGAATGAATCCTAAAGACTACTATGTCTATCTTAGTTATTTAGGTTAACAAAAATGCCAAGGATACAAGTGTTAAATATTTAAGGATTAGGTTAAAAAAAATCTGAATAATTATTTAAATGTAAAAATTCAGTAGAAATTAAAAGAAACTTAAATATACTCATCTGTAGTTATAGAAGAATCAGAATTTAAAACTTAGAAGGGACTTTTAAAAATCATTGGGTCCTAAAAAAAGTTATGGACTTCTCTTGGACAAACAGGTGCCTCCTTCTCAGAATATGATTCTAAATAATGAGGAAAAGCTAAATTTGTAAGAGATTAGTGAAAATTTCTTTCCCTTCACAGATTCATTGAATTCTATTTACACATTTCATGGATAAGCCCCACAGGTTAAGAACCTCTGATTTAGACCAACTTTTTTAATTTATTTTATAATGAGGGGTTAAATGAATGTGTTACTTTAGGGAAAAGTGAATTAGAAAGGAGAAATCAGGTTAAATTTTAATCTTTGGACATGAAATACTAGAAAAAAGATTCTAACAGTTAATTTCATCACTTCTCACTAAAATAAGTTTTTTGCAATGCTTTATGTATATCCAAGGTCAAAGATATTAATCACAGTAATATATTGATCCAAATGTATATCTACATAAACTTGATATCTGGAATTATGAAGTTTTTAAAATGTATAAAATAGGGCAGCTAGATGGCGCAGTGAATAGAGCACCAGCCTTGGAGTCAGGAGTACTTGGGTTCAAATCCGACCTCAGACAATAATTACCTAGCCGTGTGGCCTTGGGCAAGCCACTTAACCCCATTGCCTTGAAAAACCAAAAAAAAAAAGTATAAAATAGGCATTAATTGGTCTTACATAATCTAGAACTTGAACTAAAGTCATTTAGATCTAATTCATAGACAGTTACATTAACCACATAATAAAATTCTAAGCCCAGAAAGCGATTATGAGAAGAAATAGCAACAGCCTGGGCTTATAATGTGACAAAAGCTTTGTCATTTTTTAGCTTCGAAAGTGAATTTTAAAAACTACCAAAGGGGAAAAAATCCACCTGAAAAAGAACTGTAATTTTGTTCTGAAAAAGCAGCAGTATTTTTCTCAGGTCATGGATGATGTTAGTCCCTTTGCTTATCTAAAATAGTGCTTAAATCATCCTGAGAAGAACCCTTAACTCAAGAAGAAAATGTTACAATATTACCTATGTAAACTCTGAAATAAATAATTAGAAATACAACAACTATTAGGTCAATGAAGACTTGAGTTATGATTGGTCAAATTTTATTAGTTTTTACTATCATGGCAAAAGAGGGATGGGTATTTTATAACATATACAACATATAATACTGCAAATAGGTACAATCCATTTAAGAAAGTTTTAAAAATCATAATTTCAGTAACTTTCATTCTCTCTTATGTAAATATAATCATATTTCCAACCCAGAAAAAAACTTACAAGTATGTTTTGGTTACAATTATTCAGTTATTCAGATAACTTCCCAATCCCAAACTATGTGTAAACAGGTTCTATTTCAAGTGAACATACCTGAAAATTATGCCATTTCCTAGTTTATTATCAGTCTACAAAACCAGTAGAGGTTAAAAAAAAAAATTAAAAGACTTTTTGGTAATTACAAAGCCCAGAACTTGTTGAAAGGAATTAATTTTTGCTTTCTTTTTAAAACATCTTTTCAAGACTTCCTAGAAAATACTGGCAAGGGGCAGCTAGGTGGCTTAGTGATAGAGCACCAGCCCTGGAGTCAGGAGTACCTGAGTGCAAATCCAACCTCAAACACTTAATAATTACCTAGCTGTGTGGCCTTGGGCAAGCCACTTAACCCTACTGCCTTGCAAAAACCTAAAAAAAAAAAAAAAAAAATACAGGCAAAAGCCACAACAAAGCAACATTGCCATTTCTGAAAATTATCTAATGGCATAATATACTTTTATGTTGTAAAAGCTGAGTAGAGTCTATATTAGGCACTGAGTGGTCTTCTGATACTAGTGACTCCCAGGAAGCCAAGGACACAAAGGGACCAAGGAGAAAGAATACATATAATCTCACAAGATAAGAATTATAATTCTGAGTTTATATCTAGGTAGAAACCCATGACTGGTAAACTGTGTCCAGTGTTCTGCATACTACCATAAAAATAATTTCCCTTTTGAGTACTCTTTTCCCTTTTACACCACAATGAAATTATTTTAATAAACATTCATAGTACAATTCATCTTATCTAGCACTATGCTAGGCAATGTAAGAGGCACAAAAGAAATTTTTCAGTCCCTGACCTTGAGAAACTTACTTTAGCTGACAAAAGATATATAAACAATAATCTAGAGAAAAATACAAAGTAATGCAAGGCTTAAATAAATGTTACTAGTAATTCTGTTTTTTACATTTTTTATTTTTAGGTTTTTGCAAGACAAATGGGGTTGGTTAAGTAGCTTGCCCAAGGCCGCACAGCTAGGTAATTTTTAAGTGTCTGAGACTGGATTTGAACCCAGGTACTCCTGACTCCAAGGCCGGTGCTTTATCCACTGTGCCAGCATGTTGGTTTTTAATGCTGAGATCTTTCTAGATAAACAGTCCGATGATAATTGTTTGGGAAAAAAAAACACAAAATGGGGGTGGGAGGGTGGGAAGAAAGAATGACACGAAGGACTGGTAGGCCAAACATCAAGGTCTTAGTCCTGACTGGCCCCATTGCTGGGCCTCATAGTTTTTTCATCAGTAAACTCAGTAATGCTCAAAATTCTTTCCAGAGCTAACATTCTATGATTCTCAGTCTATGTGTGTATATTTATAACACTTAAGACACACAAATACACACACTCACACAAACAATTGATGTTCTTTAGAAGTGTAGTTCTAAATAATTACTTAAAAGCTAAAACCAAGCTTCACATTTAGAAAATTCAATTTCAAAAACTCCTAAAATTGAAAGAGTTTCCTTTACAAAATAATTCTTTATAAGAGGTTGCACCAGCTTTCCTTTACAGAAAAATTCTAACAGCATATTTAAAATGTTATTTAATTTCTAAATTAAGGTGTGTGTGTGTGTGTGTGTGTGTGTGTGTGTGTGTGTATACACACACATATATATGTACCCCTTCTCAGAATGCTTTGAAAACTATAAAGTAAGCAGCTAAGTGGCACAGTGGATAGAACACTGGCCCAGGAGTTAGGAGGACCTGAGTTCAAATCCAGTCTCAGATACTTAATAACTGCCTAGCTGTGTGACCTCAGTAAATAAAAAAAAATTAAAAAGTCAAGAAAAGCATAAAATAATTGGAATTACAAAAAAACTAATCATTATGAAATACAATAATAGAAATATTTAAAACAAGTTCACAGAACCCTCCCACCCCCATCCCCCAACCCACTACCCTCAGCCAGGTTAAGAAACTCTGGTAGGAACTCATTTGGAAGGTGATAAGGAAGGGGAAAGAGAGAAGAAGAAAAAGGAGGAAGAGGATACTAGCATGAATATAGCATTTTAAACTTTGCAAGTATTTTGCAAAATGTTCTCTCACTTTACCCTCATACCACCCTGGGAGGAAAGTGCTGTTAATTACCATTTTACAGCTGAAGAAACTGAGGCAGACAGCAGTTAAGTGACTTACCCAGAGTCTCCTCCTCACACCCCAGGAACCTGTAAGAACTCACCCTCCTTTGGTACTCTACCTCATCACTAGCCTCTCTGATGGGAGGGCAGGGTCCAACATGTCAACATCAGCTGCATCACCCCGAGACTTCTCTGACTTCCCCAGGCCGGGGCCCAGCATCCCTCCCTGCTCCTCTTTTCAGTTTCTTTCTGTGCTTGTCTTCTCACTTTAGACTGTAAGCTACATGAGGTAGGAGTTGCCTTTCTTTCTGTAACTGAATCCCTAGTGTTTACAGCAGTGTCTGGCACAAAAGGCACTTAATAAAATGTCTGATGGCTAACCACAGTTTGAAGTCAAATTAGAAATCAGGTCTTCTTAACTTCTGGTCCGGACCCTCTATCCACTGGGCTACTTAGCTGACATAAAACATACCTAAAATAAAGTATAGCTGATTAACTCATGGTCCACAGATAAGTTTTTAAGAGTGGGGAGAATCAATACCATTGTTTTATAAATTATGAAAAGGGGTTTAGAAAGTGAAATGACTTGCTAGTCCACTCTGCATCCCAAGGATGTTCAAAACAATTTGGGAAATCTCCACCAAAGTTCTGAAGTCTTCTAGCCACAGTTCTTAATGTTTTTTGCATCATGAACCCTTTGATAGTCGACTGAAACCTGTCTCAGGAACATTTTTTAAGTGTATAAAATCCTTCAATTAAGATAAGGGAAATGCAATTATCAAATAAAAGAATTTTCTTTTTTAGGTTTTTTTTGCAAGGCAATGGGGTTAAGTGGCTTGCCCAAGGCCACACAGCTAGGTAATTATTAAGTGTCTAAGCCAGATTTGAACTCAGGTACTCCTGACTCCAGGGCAGGTGCTCTATCCACAGTTCCACCTAGCTGCCCCCCACAAAAAAAAGAATTTTAGTATGTTCATGACCCCCCCCCCGGCTGAGAATTCCTGATATATACTTAAAAACAGGGGAAAAGTTCTGCTGGGTGAGAAAGGTCCATCCAGCTCACCTAAAACTGGTCTCAATGACCCATAAGACATTTTATGGCCCTAATGTCAAAAATATAATCCACTTATGCAATTCTGCTCAATAAATTCATGGTTGATAGTCAAAATGGGTTATCTCAAACATTTCCAGAACTTCTTTATTATTATTGCAAAGAACAATAAGCATTTAAGGTTTTACTTAATTTTACTTTTATATTTTATTTCTGGAAAACATTCTTCATATCATAGTTGGATGACCTGAACTATTAAAAACTGCCTTCCAATTGTAAATTCAATTCATAAGTCCATAAAACCTGTCATGTTACTTTCATTCCTTCAGCATAACCTCTCCATTCACTCCTATTTCTCTATGCCTTCAAAAATTCACAGTTCTCTCCTACAGTGGGGAAAAAACTTCGACAGATCTCAATGTTCTTTTTCTTTATCTGTTCATTGTTATGTTCCAGAAGTAAATGTCCATTTTCAATTATTCTAAACTGGTAAGAAATTGGGCCAAAGGAACATTTCAGGGGGCATTTCCTTAAATTTTAAAGCAAAAAACCTTTAAGTAATGAGAGATCAGTGACTACAATTCAGAGTAGGTAACTGAATCAATATATATGCTTCATGGTTCCAATTTTATCCAGTCCCTCGATAAAATAACACCTTCTATGTGTTACAACAATGATTAAGATCTTTGTTATCTAATATAATCTCATATCTGAAATATGTGACTTCAAATAGAGCAAATTTTTAGAAATGAACATTCCTGAAAACAAAACTCATATTAATATTGTTTAATTAAATTGTGATTAAGAATTCCTACGAGTTAAAAATTCATCAAATATTTCTTCACTACATGTATATCTAAATTTTTCCAATGTATTAAAATGTAAATTATAAACTAGAAACTAGAACTTTCCCCACAAACATTCATGCCTGTTAGATACCATTGAAACAATGCTATAAAAGCATCTAAATAGTCATAGTGATTTTTCTCCCTCCAAGAAAATCTCTAAGAACAATTTGTTTGGACCTCTCTTTTGCAATTACTTATTTCATTCTAATATGTAAAAGAGGCAAATGTTGTAGATAGAGCCCTAGCCTTTTAATCAATGCCTGAGTTTGATTTCCACTAACAGCCAAATGTGTGATACTAGACAAATGACAACCTTTCCAGGTCTCAGTTTTTACATCTATACAACAAAGGAGCTGGGCTCCAGCTAAGGTACCTTCAAGAGCCAAGAATTTGATCCTTCAAAGTTACCTAAATGTAATTTGGCATGCCTCCCCATCAGATCTAAGCATCTAGAGATTAAGACACTAATCTTAACTTTACATATCTAGCACTTAGGAAAGTAATTTTACTAGCACAAAGTGCTTAATAAACATTTTTTAAACTACATGTAATAGTGGTAAACTATTCTTTATTCAAAGGGTTAAGAGTTAGCAATTGTCCTTTCAAGCAGTAGAGCATCTGATAAAAATTAAAAGCAAATTAATCAAAGACAGAATGTTTGTTCTACATGAACACTGAAAGTTGCTTTTACTATAAGTTAGGGAAAAGAAATGAAAAATTCTGTTAAGATATTTAATATTTTTTATATGGAAAGTAGAATCACAGAGGCACACTGTGAATTGGTCCTGAAAAACAATCTGGAAACATGTTAGAAAAATCACTAAAGTGTACAGTAGAACCAGTAACACAACTAGAGATATATGCTAAACATGTCCAACTCCTTCCCTCCACCCAAGTCAAAGGCAGAGGTAAAGGATTATATAAAGCAATATTTTAGGTAATAACAAAGAACTGGATTATAAGTATGCACCAAAGAATTGGGATTGAGGCTGAGGAAGAGAGTGAATGAAAAGTAGCTAATGATCTCCAATTTACTGTCAATAAATTTATAATTTATTGTTCTACTTTCGTGATCTATCTCCCATAACATCCCTTTCTATCCACTCTCTTAACTATCACCCTAATCCAGGTCCTGATCACCTTTCCATTGGATTATTGTTGGTCTTTCAGTTTGCTCCAGTATTTCCTCCTGAGAAGTTTCAATTTATCCTCCACTCAACTACCAATGTTATTTTCCCAAAGGAGGATCTGATTATGTCACCCACTACTCAATAAACTCCAATGGTTCCCTAATGTCTCTGGGATCAAATATAAAATGCTCCTCTTGGCACAAAAGTTCTTCACAACCTGGGCCTTTCCTACCTTTCCAGTCTTCTTACATTCTCTTCTCTACACATTCTATGACCTAATCAGACCATCCATCTCTTTGACTCGGTACACTTGTCTCTTTAGTGCCTAGCTCCTCCCTCCTAATTTCCACCTCTCAGACTGTTCAAATCCTTGTAGACACGGTTGTTCCTAGTCCTTCAATCCTCCCTAGTCCCCTCCTTCAGAAATTATCTAGTAGGCAGGTATGGTCTCCCCATTAGAATGTGAGTTTCTTAAGGGTAGGGACTACATTTTGTTTAACATTTATTCTTGTGACTGAATGGGCAAAGTATGATGAAAATTTTAAAGATTATTACACCTATAAAAATGACAAATATGAAGAACTTAGAAAAACATAAGAAAAAAGTGCATGAAGTAGTGGAAATCAAAGGAGTTGAACCAAGGATGTACACAAAGTCCAAAGCTACATTAAAGAAAATAACATTTAAAAACCTCAACTCTATGGAGAGAATAATCCTTCACGCCTTTCAGAGAATTAATGGAATAAAGGTGTATTGATATTTGTTTAACTATATATATATATATATATATATATATTTATATATATATATATATATATATCTACTATAGAGAAATTCCATTGTGGTTGAGGGGGAAAGTCTGAAAAGAGATGGAAAAAAGGGAGGGAATAAAATATTTTAAAAGTCAAATCACATAGCTGCAATTAAAAGTTAAAAATCATCTATTTGCAATCCCCTCCCTTTAGAAATTAGGAAACTGAAGCCCAAAGTTCATCATAGTCACATCTGACTTGACATCTGACTTGCCCAAGAGGGTCCTTGTACATTTACTAAGGAATCCTCTCCTTCCAAGTCCTTTCTAGCACAAAACACCGCCTCTAAACACAATGCTGAAATAAACAAAAAGAGGCTTTGAAAAGTTTCAATATGGAAATTTGAAAAAGTATGCCTTTCGCTTGAATTCTGGCCTGGTGATCGCTTGGCATTGACATAGACTGGCATGGATGGTTTCCTTTTGAAGCCGGAGAGGCTGCCAAAGCCAGGAGCTAGTCTAATAACGACTAACGTTCAACTAAGTCCCATTAAATATTTAAACAAAATGACCGGATTGCGGGGTGTGCTTCCTTAAGCCGGTAACTACAGAAGGCGGCTGGCCCTGGGGCTGACAGCTTTCCCCGCTGGCACGGAGGCCCGGGCATGGCCGAGGGGCCGGCCCACCCCGCGGGCCTGCGTGCGGGCCCGGGCCGGCCTGGGAGCAGCCCCCCCCCGCGGGGGGCCTTGTTTCGGGGTTCGCTACGGCGGGAGTCGCCCCCGGGCTCTGGGGCCGGGCCCGCGTGGGACGCCCCTCCCGCCCCGCGAGCGGCCGCCCTGGGCTCGGCCCCATTGTGCGGCGGCCCGGCCCGGCCCGGCTCGGGCGAGGCCCGGGCCCGCGGCGCCTCACCGTGTGGTCGTGCTCGTCCGCCCGGCCCCGGGGCGGCAGCAGCAGCAGCAGCAGCGCCACCGCCGCCGCCGAGCGGCCGCTCCCCCGCCGCGGCTCCATGGTGCGCACTGCCCCGCCCGGCGCCGCCGGCCCTCTCCCGAGGCTGCTCCGCCGCCGCCGCCGCCGCTTCACATCCACGGGGCGCGCGCACGGACGCTCGGGCCCGGGGCCCAGCCGCTGCCCCCGCCGCCTCGGCGCTGCCCGGACCGGCGCCGTCACCGCCCGCGGCCGCGCGTAGCCCCCGCCCCGCCGAGCCCGCTCCGCCGCCGCCGCCGCCGCCTTCGCCTCTGCTTCTTCCTCTGACTCAGCCACGTCATCCGGCCACCCAGGCACACGCCGGAAGTGCCTCCCCGAACGTGGGGCAGCAACCGCCGCGGACCGCGGCCCGGCGAGCCAGCCCCGGCGAGAGCTGGGCCCGGCGCCGCCGCGGGGAGCGGGGGAGGGGAGCGGGGCGCGCGCGCGCCCGCCGCGGAGGGGAGCGGGGGGAGGGGAGGGGCGCGGGGCGCGCCGGCGGGAGCGAGGGCCGGGGCGCGCGCCGAGCGGCGGGCGCGCGCACGCAGGGGCCCCGGAAGTGGCCGCCTGCCCCTCCCTCCCCGAGACCGCGAGGTGCCGGGCAGGTTCGAATCCCGGCCGGGCCCACTCGGAGACCGCGCTGGTGCAGGCGGCCGTGGCCGTGAACCCGGGCCGCTGTCCGGGGGCGGGGCCGGGGCCACGCGTGAGCCAGGGCGCCTGGGGGTGGGCCCCGCAGCCGCACTCGCACTCCGGGCCGGCGCCCCCTCCCTCTGCCCCCCGGCTGCCTCAGTTTCCCCTCCCGACACGGGGGTGGTTGGGAGACTCAGCCCGGGGCCCTGCCTGGGTTTCCGAGATGGCCCACGGGGGCAGCTCCTGCCCGGGGGCAGGGGGGTGGCCCAGACGGGCCCCCAGGAAAGGCCCAGAACTTACAGAAGCCTTGAGGGAGGGGAAGAGGACCCCATACCTCCCTTCACGTGTAGCTGCACATGCATCAACACCCTACACGCATCCACATACACACGCCTGCATATATGTGATCAGCACACGGAGACGGCCTAGGATGCCAAAATCTGTTTGGTGGCAGAGCGGAGGGTCCAGCTTGTGCCAGAGGCTTCAGAGAGGAGAAGGGCACCCAAGGTGTAATCAGGAAAACATTCGGGGGGCAGCTAGGTGGCACAGTGGATAGAGCGCCCGCCCTGGAGTCAGGAGGACCTGGGTTCAAATCTGATCTCAGACGCTTAATAATGACCTAGCTGTGTGGCCTTGGGCAAGCCACTTCACCCCATTGCCTTGCAGAAACCTAAAAACAAAACAAAAAAAACAAAACTTATTTCTCTAAAATACTCTCACACTCTCCCTACTTGCCTCCTGAGCCTACATGTGAAAGTTTTCTAGATACTGAGCCTTCAGGATTAGGCTCCCTTTAAAACTTCATCCCTTCACTTCAAGGCAGCTAGGGGGACTCTGGACTTGCAGTCAGGAAGATTTCAGGTTCAAATTCAAGCCTCAGATATTTCCTAGTGGTGTGACCCTGGACAAGTCAGTGCTTCATCTCTGCCTCAGTTTCCTCAACTGAAAATGGACATAATGAAAGCCCTAACCCTGCAGCATTGTGAGGTAGAGCGCTTAGCACAGTGTCTGAAACAGAATAGGCATTGGATAAGGGTGTCTTCCTTCTCCTCGGTCTTCTCTCTCAACATCCTTTTCTGACTTTATCACTCCTCACAGGTCCATTAGGCCTTTCAGACTAAATTTGTCATGGACATCTCCAACTCAACATGTCCAAGACAGAATTCATTATTCTTTCCTTCCCACAATCCCACACCTTTAACAAACATTCCTTGTTTTCTCTCAAAGGCACCCACCATCCTTTGTCTCCCAGATTTGCAATGTAATTCTTGATCCCTCATCTTCCCTCATCCTGCATATCAAGTCTTGCAATTTTCCCTGCACCATGAACCTCCCACTGGTCCCTCTCACACAGGCAAATTGCCACCTCTGTATTCAGCAGGAACCTTATCACCTCTCACTGGATTATTATAGTAGTCTCCTAAATGATCTCATGGCCTCTTCCCTCTTCTTCCCTTCCCTTTTCAACTGCCAAGGTGATTTTCCTAAAGTGCAGGTCTGACCCTCTTAGTCCCCAATTCAATAAACTCCTGTGATGACTCAACTCCAGGATAAAATAAAAAATTCCTCTGTTTGGCATTTAAAATCTTCATAACCTGGTCCTAACCTCCCTTTCCAGTCTTAAAATATATTATTTCCCTTCACAATCTCTTATCAAACTGACTTTCTTACTCTTCACACATAGTCTTTACACAAGCTGCCCCCCCCATAGATGGAATGCCTTCTCTATTTACCTTTGCTTCTTAAGAATCCTTTGCTTCCTTCACTATGTTGCTCAAGCACCACCTACTAAATCATCCCGTCCTGATTCCCCCAACACCTAGGAATTGCTCTTCCAAAAATTACCTATTTTGCAATATTCCGTAAACTGTATATCCACATATTGTCTTCCCTCAAAACGTAAACTCACTGAAAAAAAGGGACTTTCATTCCATTCCCCTACCAAGTGTCTGGAATATAATAGTAGGTACTTGCTTAGTAAATGCTTATTAATTGATTGTTGACTTCATCTCCCAAGGGGTTAATATCCCTAGAGATATGACTTCTAGATCTAAGTATTCAGTCCTAATTTCATGCTACATTATCAACTTGTCTATTGGACATTTCAAACTGTATGACCATAGGCATCTCAAATTGAAAATTCTAAGAGGTGGGGGAGGGAAAGGTAACAGCATGAGAAAAAGATGGAATGATGGAAGTCTGGGGAGCAATACAGGTTTGATACAGGTTTGAAGAGAATCTGGTGGGCATGGCTGCCATAGTAGGGGGAGAATTGAAAAAATCCAAGGAGTTATGGGCTGGTTCAAGTTTGAAGTGAGGACACAACAACCCAGAGCTCAAATAGAGAAATCAACAGAGAGGGTATAAAAACTGAAGAGAAGATAGCTACTAAGACATCTAAATGACTACAAATATCTCTAAATATTGCAAAACAAAGAACATTGAACCAACACTCAAGGAAACTTCATGAACTCCTGAGAGTAAGGAACGTCATCAAGATGTTCAAGCTAGAAAGAAGAATCTTGAAAGAAGATAAAGGAGAACAAATGGCAGGATTGGTGGTTTATGTAACAACAGAGTAGAAAAACTTGAATCCACACTGGCAAGTCTTTCCAAAAATGTAAAAGAACAACTGGTTGAGACTGCAAATAGAAGTGAAGGAACCACTGTCACAGTGTGACAGTCCCCTCTGTTTGGCACTTTAAGCCAAACCTGGCCCCTCCTGCCTGTTTGGCCTAATTCTGCATTCCTCTCATCCACAGGCTAAATGCTTCAGTCACACTGGTCTTGATGTTCCTCCAACACAGCACTCTGTCTCTGTACCTTTGCACTGGATGTTAGCCAGGCCTGCCTGGGATGCCCTCCTTCCTTACCTCCAACTATTGGAACCCCTAGTTTCCTTGAAATCTCAGCTTCTTCATTTGACCTTTCCTGGCCTCCCAGCTGCTAATGCCTTTGTCCTCCTCCAAGGCAACCATGTAGTTTTGTATATATTTAGAAAATACTTGATGACTCCCCCATAAGATCTTTCAGGGGTAGAGGAACTGATTTATCTCCATTATCTAGAACAATGACTGCTGCATTGTAGAAAACTTGAGAAATGCTTGGAGTTTTTTAAAAATTATTTTACTTTTTGGTATATTTTGAGTTCCTACTTAAATAATTCTACTTAACATGGATTGATTCTACTTACATGGAATGCCTTCCTTTGTGTTTAATCCTGTCCTGATCCTATACCCAGCTCAAATCTTCTGCTCCAACTTTCATTGATCCACCCTCTCCTCTAAATTACTCATATTCTCTACAACATAATTCCTTGTGTAATGTGAGGCTTTTCTCTTCAATTAGAATGTAAAGTCTTTTTTTTTTTTGCAAGGCAAATGGGGTTAAGTGGCTTGCCCAAGACCACACAGCCAGGTAATTATTAAGTGTCTGAAATCGGATTTGAACCCAGGTACTCCTGACTCCAAGGCCGGTGCTTTATCTACTATGCCACCTAGCCTCCCCTAGAATGTAAAGTCTTTAAAGGCAGAGACCACATTTTATATTGCCCATAGTCCCCATCCTACTGTAAAGTGGATGCCAGCAGTCATTTGATAAGTGCTTACTGATTAATTACCATGTAACTAGAATTAATCAGACTCCTGGACTGAAGTCTATTCCATGAACCAAACCATTTTTATACTGATTCCTTCAGTCAGTCTGAGGTTAGCCCTAGGTAGGGCCTCCCTCCTCCCAGATCTCAGGCTCTGTTAATTTTTCAAGGCCTTCAATTATTGACCACCATTCATAAGAAAGGAAGTGTTGCAAGGTCAAAAGGAGAGGAGTAACAGGTAGGTCAATTTGATCAGAAAGAATATATAAAGGGGAATAATTTAAAATTTGGAAATGTAAGCTAGGGGGCAGCTCAGGTGGCACAGTGGATAGAGCACCAGCCCTGAAGTCAGGAGGACTTGAATTCAAATCCAGCCTCAGACACAGTTCTTACTGTGTGAATTTAGGCAAGTCACTTAACCCCATTGCCTCACCCCCTCAAAAAAAGTAGTCTGAAAGTGATGGCTGGTTGGTTGGTTCTTGTCCATTGTCAAAGAAGACCAAAATGACATCACTGTGTTTGAGAAAAATTGAAGTAGTGTGTTCAACTGTGATTAATCAGACCAATATGAGCTCAGGATGCTCTACCACAGGTTGGGCACAAATAATCCTTGTGAACACCTGGGGTGCTTACTTTAAACTTACAGATCCTTTGAGCCGCTTCAGTTCTGCCTTCCTCCTAGAGTTCAACCCCCTCGCTGATGAGGGCGCAGCATTCTGGGCAGTCCTGTGCCAGTGTCACCCAAGCTATACAGTCAGCTCCAAAGTTCTTCAATGCAACTTTTAGAGTGTCATGGTAACACTTCTTCTGACCCCCTTGTGAGCACTTGCCCTATGTGGCATTCTAACTACATGTCCAGTCCATTGTAGTTGCACTCTCGTAGTAATGTTAGAATGCTAGGCAGTCTAACCTAGAGACCTTTCTAGAGATCTTAGTATCTGGTATCTTCTGCCAGGTGATCTTCAGAATCTTCCTAAGACAATTTAAATGTAAGTGATTCAGATTCCTGCTGGTAGATTATCCAGGTTTCACAGTATATGGCAATGCTGACTCTGTAGCAAAACTCTGTAGTAAAAACTCTGTATAGCAAAATGGCTCTGTAGACCTTCAAGTCAGTCCAGTACCCCTTCTCTCCCACACTTTCTTTCAGAGACTCCCAAATACTGAGCTAGCTCTGGCAATGCATGTGTCAACCTCATTGTAAATGTGTACCTTCCAGAAAAAGGACACTGCCAAGGTGAGTGAACTTGTCCACTATTCTCAATTTCTGTACTTGGTGGTTCCACATATGGATGGTATGGTGCTGGCTGATGGAGCACCTGTGTTTTCTTGGTGGTGTTAGACCAAAATGAGCACAAGCAGCAGAAAATCAATCCATACTTTGTTGCATCTCAGCTTCAGAGGCTGCATTGAGTGCACAATCATCTCTAAACAGAAGATCCTGCAGCAACACTCCTTCATCTTTGGTCTTGGCTTGTAGCCTTTTCAAGTTGAAGAGTTTGCCATCAGTGTGGTAGCTGAACTTGAGGCCATGTTCATCCTCAAAGAAGGCGTTTGCTAACATGGCTGAAAACATCATGCTAAAAAGTATAGGATCAAGGACACATCCTTATTTCATTCCACTGGTGACTGGAAAATCTTGAGAGCATTGTCCACTATCCAGAACCTAGGCAAGCATGCCATCTTGGAATTGACTTACAATACAGATGAACTTCTCCGGGCAACCAAATTTTGACATAATTTTCCATAAACCCTCTTTCCTTTTCCTCCCTCAGACAGCAAGAAATTTTATATAAGTCAAACATGTGAAACTGCAAATGGTATCAAAGGCCTTGGTCAGATCTACAAATGTTGTATACAGGCCTTTGTATTTTTCCTGATGAAAAATGCAATCTACATCGAGACAAAACTGATGGAGACTAAAAGCACATCAAAGAATACTTTTTAAAACCTTTTCTGTGTTTTGTTTTTTGTTCTCTTCTACAATATGACTGATATAGAATTATATTTTGCAGTTTCACATGTTTGACTTATATAAAATTTCTTGCTGTCTGAGGGAGGAAAAGGAAAGAATTTGGAACTCAAATTTTAAAAAGTCAGTGTTTAAAATTGTAACTCAAATTTTTAAAAAACTGTTTAAAATTGTTTTTACATGTAAATGAGAAAAATTCTTATTAAAAGTTAAAAAATATATAAACTCCATCTTCCAAATTCCTGTTCTTAAATCTTATGGCTCTATCTCAGAAAATTTCAACTAATAAATATTCAAGACCCTGCCTACCCATACAACTTTTCTTACACTTGTACAATCCTTGTCCTTGTTCTCCTCCATTGATGATTCACCCAACACATGGGAAGCCTTTTATCATGCTGTATATCCCAGTGCTTTTTGATATCCATCTGCTCTTCCTCACTTTCATCATTGTCTTACTTGTCTATCTTTTCTAATAATAATTTCACAAGGATTTCTTTTGTACTACTTCTTGCATGCAGTGGTAATAAAGAACAACTGTAGACCCACCATATCTCTCTCCATGGGTCATCTGCAATTTTTATTCTTTTTTTTTTTTTTTTTAGTTTTTGCAAGGCAGTGGGGTTAAGTGGCTAGGTAAATTATTAAGTGTCTGAGGTCGGATTTGAACTCAGGTACCCCTGACTCCAGGGCCGGTGCTCTATCCACTGCACCACCTAGCCACCCCTATGCAATTTTAATTCTTCTGGTGTGGTAGTTCATAATTCATAGTACAGTAAAAAATCCTAATTAACTGGAAGTTTCTATTAAGACCAACAAGATTGGTGGGGGAGGACTGATTTTTGAGAGAAAATGCATTACAAGAAAGATTTCCTCTCATCAGACATATGTTAATAATTTTAAAAATTATTTTACTACCTTTTCCCAAAGCATTTATATCCACAGTACTAAGCAATTAATTGAGGTTCAGAATCTTGACCCCGTGGAACTACAAGTCTTGAGTCTAGAATTAAATTAAGTTCAACATACTCTGCTTAATATAGCAGGAAAAGGTGTGTTTGAAAGGTTTTAAGAACAGGAATTGAAATCAAAAGAATTTTCTGAAGACAGGATGACCCAAGTTCAAATATGACCCCAAGACCTTAAGTCACTTAACCCCATTGCCTTAAATAAATAAAATTTGAAAAGAATTTTCTGGTTAGCCCTTATTTTACAAGAGTCAGAGAATGACTTAAGATGACTTTGATGATTCAGGCAAAAAGCATTTTAGGAATAATGGATTATCCCTTGAGCTATTAAGAATTGAAGGGGACAGCTAGGTGTCATAGTGGATAGAGCATTGTCCCTAGAGTCAGGAGTTCAAATGTGGCCTTAGACACTTAATAATTACCTAGCTGTGTGTCCTTGGGCAAGCCACTTAACACCATTGCCTTACAAAAAACAAAAAAACCTTAAAAAAAAGAATCGGAATCAAGAACAATTAAACCTCAGAACCTGCTTTCTGATACCCATTTGGCATTGACCTACAAATTCAAAGAAAGCAAGAAATTGCAGAGCATTTTGAATTTCCTCATGGAGTTAGACCTTCAAGAAAACCAACTCTGAAAGTCAGAAGCGGGATAAAAGAGTTGGAGTGAACCAATTCCCAATGTAAGATTGATTAGTGAAAGAGAAAGCAGGACCTAAGAAATGAAACCTGAGTCCACTAACATGCCATGGAAGACCAGGGATAAGCATTGAGTTTTCTTGGAATATTGCTATTTTTATAATGTTTTAATCTCTATAGAATCTAGCTGTAAATACCAGTAGATAACCTCAAAAATAATAATGATTTTATATATCACTTTGGGGGTTTGCAAAGTACTCTCCATAAGGTATCTCATTTGATTCTTCCCCACCCCACCCCCAATAGCCTGTGAGTAAGTGCTATTTTTATTTTTGAGATAGAAAACTGAGGCTTAAAGGTAAAGAGACTTGCCCAAGATCATAGGGCTCCTAAGTATGGGAGGTAGGATTTGAACTCAAGTCCTACTTATTCCAATATTCTATCCACCACACTAGTGCCTTTCTTCTGACACAATCTGTAATTTATCCTGTGTACCTTGTTTGAAAGCAGCAATTTACAGTGTCTCCTCTATTAAATTCTGAACTTCTTTGAGAGCAAGAATTGCCTTTAGCCTTGCTTTGTATCCCCAGTTTAACATACTTGCCTGGCACGTATTAGGTAAACAAATACTAAGTTGATTGACTGAATAGCCATGCAACCTCCTAAAAGGAATATATGTTGTTTGTTCTTCCATTTCTTCTTCTTCCCTTTTGTCTTTAAACAAGCAGCAATAGGAGCTGCCCCACTGATGGTCTGTAGGACCTGTAGGGCAACTCAGGTCCTAACCTCTCTCCCCTTCCCCTCCTCTCCCTCTCATTCTTTCACACTCAACACTTTGGTGCTCAACCTAAAGGAATGTAAATTTTGATTGATAAAATTTAGCAATGTTCTCAAAGAGGACATGACTTGAGGCATGTGATGCTGCTAATTGGATTTAAGTGGGGAGTGGGGGGATTGCAAAGTCACCAACCCCACTTTCTCCTTTGGAGTCACCTGGGTCCAGGGGCCAGATATAAAACAGAAGTAGTGGAGATGGCCCTGGATGCAGTGGGAGACCTTGGCCTTAGGGTCTTTAACAAGTCTCAGTTTAGCCTTTTTAAGCTAGGGTCTTTAACAGGTCTCAGTTTGACTGAGGCAAGACCCATTCAGTGATTGAGGCTAAGAAAGAAAGAAAAGAAGCAAAGAATGGTGACCCTCAGGATTTCTATCTAACACAGAAACAATTTCTATTTACATTTGCACTAGACCAATCGGGACCTAATCACTGACCTTGTGGGACTTTATCTGAGACCTGTTATTGACTAGTCAATGAGAGCTAGAGTAATCTAAGACTTGTAAATCTCAAGATTTCTTGCTAAATTTTATCAATCAAAATTTACATTCTTTTAGGTTGAACACCAAAGTGTTGAGTGTGAAAGAATGAGAGGGAGAGGAGGGGAAGGGGAGAGAGGTTAGGAGCTATGTTGCCCTACAGGCCCTACAGACCATCAGTGGGGCAGCTCCTATTACTGCTTGTTTAAAGACAAAAGGGAAGAGCAAGAAACAGAAAAAGACCAGGAAAAGTGTTAAAAAAAAAAAAAAAAAGATGGAGCAATAAGTGATGACAATGGACCAGTGTAAGCAGATCAGACCTCTGATCAGGGACAAAAAGGTAGGAACAGAGAATCATCTCCAACCAAGTATTACCAGACCAGTAGGAGACCTTGTATGACTCACAGTCAAAAATTTCAGTTTATCAACACTTCAATTTTGTATTCCTCAAAGATTTGAGATAAATAATAATAATATTAACTCTTAACATTTATATCCAGCTTTGAAGTTTGCAAGGGGCTTTACAAATGTTAATTCATTTGATCAATTCAACTAGGATTTGTTGAGTACTCAGAATTGTTCCCTAAAGTTTTACCGTACAATATTCCAGAAGGACTAAAACAAATCTGTGGGCTTAGAAACTTGTCAACAAACAAATCAAGTTGGCTGCCAAGGTTCCGAATTACTTTGTTTCCATCCCCTCTGTAATAAGTGTTTAGGTTTAGGAAAGTAGTTTATATCTTACAGAGAAACTGCTATGGAAGATGTGGAAAAGAAAGTAGAGTGATAGAATCTGAGAAATGTTGGTTTACAGATAAAAATCAAGTTAAGGGAGAAAGGGGAATCTCTTTAGGAGAGGAAAGGGGATGGTTGGGAACAGGAAAACAAGGGATCATAGAATTAGCAGGAACTGGATCCAGTAGTCAGATTCACATATCAGTGTTATCCCTTTCAAAGGCCTAACTCCAGATTGTGGGATAAGGGGAGGTTTGGTAAGGAATTTGAACCCAAGTAGAAAAAGAATTGGGTACTTCAGATAGGCCTTTGAGCTTGGCAATATCCAGCCAACTGGGGATATGGGAGGGACTTGTGTTTATACATAGGAGATAAAAGGCTGTGATTTCATGTGATATGTGTGCCCATTTCTGTTATGGACACCCATTTTTAAGGATGTTTTAATAAAAGGATCCTCTGGTCCACTTATGACAGTTCCAAGTTTTTGGTAAGATGCTTTTTCTTACACTGTCTAAAATCCATTTTTCCAAATGATGAAAGAAAAGTCAATCAAGTTACCATTGTTCTAACTTCCTACTTCAGTACTTCAAAGATTCTTGATTACTAAAGCATAAATTTTATGTGAGAAGCAATATTATGTAGTGGGGAAAAAACCCTGAACACAAAATCCAGGAAGTTTGGTTTCAGACTTCCTTACTGAGTGGCTATGTTTCTAGTTATTAAATATTTAGAGATTGAAGACAGAAGATTTAAGGCCCCTGAAAAGGTGAAAGAATTGGCAGCTCTCTGAGATGTTAAAACTGCTCAGGATTTTATGTCAAAATATTGTTAGAAGGTGCATTGGCCAAAAATAGTAAAAAAAAAAAAAGCAATGAGTATCCTGCAGACAAACCAGATAAAGTTGAGAGAGAGAGAGAGAGAAGGGGAGGCAGCCATGAGGCTCGGCTTAACCAGGCCACATGGCGAGGCCCATAGTGCTCCAAGTGGATTAAGGAAGAGGAAGAGAAAGTCCCATCCTTCTGGATGGGAGACCAGAAGAAGCAAGAGAACCCAAAGGGGTGATGCTTCCTGTTAAATATCCCTCTATGGTAGGCTGGACAGAAGGTGGCACTTAGGGAATGGTCTTACACCTTGGACCAGATAACTTCCAATGACAAGCTACATACTGGTCCTTCCTGTCCCAAGGCACTAGACTCCCAAGTTCAACACCTCATATCTTGTCTCAACAGCATCCAGGTCAAAATCAAGTGAAGAGGGGCAGCTAGGTGGCATAGTGGATAAAGCACTGGCCTTGGAGTCAGGAGTACCTGGGTTTAAAATCCAGTCTCAGACACTTAATAATTACCTAGCTGTGTGGCCTTGGGCAAGCCACTTAACCCCATTTGCCTTGCAAAAAAACCTATAAAAAAAATCAAGTGAAGGGGAAAATGGGGACAATATACGGACAACCATGTCCAGGGGAGGCAGGATATCAAGAGCAGGGAACTTCTACCCATTTAACATATTTTGTTCCTGCTACATTCATAATTCTCCACATCATTTCTCTGCATTATTTATGGGCAAATCACTCTGTCACTAGGCCTTTATTTCATCTTCTGTAAAAATAGAAGTAAAAATCGTCTAGCCAAAATACAGGATAGCCTAGTGGAGAGGACTGGTTTTTAGGATCATCAAAACCTGGTCACAAGTTTGATATGTCCCAAGTGACCCTGGTCAAGTCCCCCTTTTAGTCTATAGACAATTCTAAGACATTAAACTACATTCATCTTTCAAATTTTACCAATTTAACAGTTTCCCCTTCTTGGTAACAATTCCACTGCTAATTCTACCTTAGTCATGATAGGTTTTCATGATCATCTTCCTTTGCTCTTTTGACCTCCAGATCAGCTTTTCTAGACCCTGTCTATCTTCAGTGTTCCAGTGGCTACTTATAGTCTTCTTTGCTTATTTAGAGTTTCATTTTCTAATCATTCATTAAATACATGATATATCATCAGAAAGGAAGGGACCTTAGAGATCCTCTGAAAGAAGGATCACCTGAAAACAGTTCTGGCCCAATTGGCTTCAGAAGACCTATCTTTGAGTCCTAACTTTGGCTGCCTGTGTGACCATTTTATTTTTGAATTACCTGTCTCACATTTGAACTGATGAAGATTAAATGAAATTTGTGAACCATAAAGTTTTACAAAAGTATAAGCTATATTATTAGCTTCAGCATTTTTTATCACCTCAGCAACTACCATATGAAAAAAATCAATCAAAATCTAAACAAAAATACCTACAAAAGTAAGATGTAAAAAGTAATACATAAACAACTCTAAATCTCTGATTTGTGTACTTATTTTAGGTGAAAGTTAACCCTGGATCTGAAGATGGTGTATAGTCAGACAGCCAATTTATTAGAGCAAATTGGTAAAAAACAGAACAAAAAAACAGAAGAAAAAAATGAGAAAATCATGTTATTCAATTGAAAAAATTAGTTTTGAATATCTGAAATAAATAATTGAAAATTATAAGTGTTTTATAAAAACATTTGTGATATAAATCAATTATAAGTGTTTTATATTTAAATGATATAAATCAATTTTAACATTTAAGTGATATAAATCAATAGCTATAGCACATAAATCAAAAGAGTCTCAAGTATCTTAGTTAAACATTTGGCTTACTTCTCCCTAGCAGAGATGGAGACCCAAGGCAATTCTAGTTTAAAATGTAAACTCCTTTGAAAAATTTCACAAAGAAAGGTGATGATGGGTAGTTCCTAATGCAAAGAGAGAGAAACAGTGAAGAGTTTACATTTGAAGACAAAAATGGAAGAAAAACAAGTAAGAAAAATGGAAAAGGTCTACAAATATATTTATTACAAACTTTACACCATCAAGGAAAACAGACACACTAGATGTGGGGCTCTCTCACATCTGAATCCCAGATGTACTTATAACTTATGCTAAAGAGAACAAAGGCCAAAAAGGCAGCCCATTTAGTCTGAATACTCATTAAGAAGATCTATGACTGAAGGCAAGACAACTGTTAGATTTCTGCAACTCTGAAAAGATAATATTTAGGCCCTTTTTGATCCACCCCATTCATTCCCAAGAAGAAGCCCTCCCTAATAACAAATTGAGTAGAAGAAATCAAAATATTGGTGATGTATGAGAATGTATGTCTGGTTTTGTGTCTCTAGTCAATCATATCTAATATGTTTCATTATAAGTCTTCTGAAGATATGTCAAAATTCTGAGATCATTGAGTTGTTTTCTCTCACATGATTATTATCCCCATTTAAATTGCCCTCCTCATTTTGTCACTTCATTCTGCATCAGTTAAAATGTTTTTCTATATTTCTATGAATATTTCATATACCTCTTGTTATATGGAGCATTAAAAATTTTGGACACTTGTTTTGTTTTCAGGTCTTTTTCTCAACAGAAAGTGCTGCCATAAACATTCTTGCACATTAGATCCTTTCCTTCTGACCCTGTCTCTTGAATTACATACCTAATAGGAGTATCTTTAACCATGGAATTATGTAAAGTTTAGGGACTTTGTGGGGATAGTTTTCTAAAATGGTTGAATCAATTCACAAGTTTGTTTTTTTGTTTTTAGTTTTTTGCAAGGCAATGGAGTTAAGTGACTTGCCAAAGGTCACATAGCTAGGTAATTATTAAATGTCTAAGACTGGATTTGAACTCAGGCCCTCTTGACTCCAGGGCTGGTGCTCTATCCACTGTGCCACCTAGCTGCCCCAATTCACAGGTTTTTGCAATAGATATGATTTTACCTGAGATTTGAAAGAATCTAGAGAGCATAGGTGAGGGAAAAAAAGAGTTCCAGGTACAAGGGGAAACCAGCAAAAAATGCACACAATGCAAATGGTGGCAGTTCGGTGGCACAGTGGATTAGAACACCAGCCCTGGAGTCAAAAGAACCTGAGTTCAAATGTGACCTCAGACATTTAATTACCTAGCTGTGTGACCTTGGGTAAGTCACTTAACCCCATTGCCTTGCAAAAAAACTAAAAAGAGGAAAAGAAGAAAATGGAGGATCTTGTTCTGAGAAAAGCAAATAGGCCAGTGTCAATGGATCACAAATTACATGGAAGAAGTAAGGTGTAAGAAGACTTCAAAGGTAGGAAAACCAGGGTTATAGAGGTATTTAAAAATCAAATAGAGCAATTTATATTTTATCCTGAGGGCTATAGGGAATCACTGGAGTTTATTGAATAGTGGGGTGATTTGGACATACATGTTCTTTAGGAAGATCAATTTGATAGATGAATGGAAATTGCCTGGAGTGGGGCCAGTGTTCTATCCACTGTGCCAAGTTGTCCCCATTTGCCGTGTGTGCATTTTTGCTGGTTGCCCCTTGTACCTGAAACTCTTTCCTTCCTCACCTATGCTCTTTGACTTTTCTGGATTCTTTCAAATCTCAGAGACTTGAGGCAGGAAGATCAACCAAAAGAATATTGCAATAATCTTGCACATGAGATGATGAGGGCTTGCACAAGGGTGGTGCCAGTGTCAGAGGAAAGAAGGGGGCATACAGAAAGATGTTAATAAGATAAATTCAACAGGACTTGACAACTAATTAGATATGGAGTAGTGATGGCTGAGAGACAGAATATAAGGAGTCAAGGATGGAATATAAGGTTGCAAACAAGAAGAATGGTAGTAGTCAAAACAGTAATAGGGAAATTAGCTTAAATAAATAAAATTTTTTAAAAAAGAGGAGGGCAGCTAGGTGGTGTAGCGGATAGAGCACCAGCCCTGCAGTCAGGTTCAAATAATTGCTTAACTCTGTGACCTTGGGCAAGTCACTTAACTCCATTGCCTTAAATAAATGAAAATTTTTTTAAAAAAGAGCGAAATCAGGCAAAAGATTTGGAAGGGAAGATGGTGAGTTCAATTTTGGAAATTTGAGTTTAAGATGATTATGAGATATCACAGTTCTTGATGGCCAATAGGCAATTAGAGATGCAGACTTGGAGGGCTGGAAACAGATTAATATTAGACAAACATCTGAGAATCATCTACTAAAAATAATTGAATTAATGGAAGCTTATGAGATCAGATTGCTGTCCATTATTTTTTATGAGCACCAAAATGACATCACTATGGTAAAGTTAAATTATGGGTGTTTGTCTGTGACTGATCAAACCAATATGACTCAGAATGCTGTACCCCAGATTAGGCAAAAATAGTGAACATGTGAACATGTGAACATTTCTCTAAATTTGCACTTCTCCTGTTTCTTTTAATTCTCCTTTGCTCACAGAGCATAACACTTTCTCTGATGAGAGCATATCATACTGGGCAGACCTGCATCAGTATCTCCCATGTCACATAATCAATTCCAAAGTTCTTAAGAGAGACATTTGGAATGAATTCCTTGTTTCATTTTTTTTTATCACCATGTGATTATTCTCTACAAAATAGTCTTTTTGGCAAGTATACATTTGGCAGTTTGAATGTCTGGCATTTTAGTTTGAGAAAAAACTTCAGAGTTTGATATCTTATCCTGCTAGGTGATCTTCAGAATCTTTCTAAGACAATCAAATGGAAGCAATTCAGTGTTCTGGCATGGTGCTGGTATATTATCCAGGTTTCACAGGCATACTATAATGAAGTCAATACAATGGCTCTGTAGACCTTTAGTTCAGTAGTTAGTCTAATACCTCTTCTCTGCTATACTTTTCTAGGAGTCTCTCAACTGAGCTAACTCTGGAAATGCAAGTGTCACCTTCATTATCAATGGGTACCTCCCTGGAAAGGACACTGCCAAGGTAAGTGAACTTATCTACAGTATTCAAAACTCAATTTGTTATAACTGATGGTTGCACATATGGATGGTGTGGTTCTGTTTGATGGATTACCTGTGTTTTCTTGGTGTTAAGTGGTAGGCCAAAATTAGCACAAACAGCCAGAGAATCAATTCACACTTTGTTACATCTCAGTTTCATAGTCTTTATTGAATGCACAATCATTTACAAACAAAACAATCATTTACCAAATACTCCCTCCATTTTAGTTTTGCCTTGTGCCTTTTTCAAGTCAAACAATTTGCGATCAGTGTGATAGCTGATCCTGATGCCATGTTCATCTTCATGACATAAAGCATCATGCTAAAAAGCATGGGAGCAAAGGCACAGCCTTGTTTCATTCCACTGGTGATGCAAGCATTGTTCTTTATCCAGACATCTAATACTGATAAATACTGATGAACTTCTTGGGGCAACCAAATTTTGACATAATTTTCCCTAAACCCTTGCAAGTGACAGGACCAAAGGTCTTGGTCAGATCTCCAAATGAGATAATATGGAGAGAAAAGAGAAACCAGGAAAAAGCCATAAGGTACACCCAGGGTTAGTGAGTAGGACCTGGAAGATTATCTAGAAAAGGACAATCAAGAGAAAGCAATGTCATGAAACCTAGAGAGAAACCCTAGGGTATCAATATGAATAGGGTAATTAACAGTATCAGAGCCTGCAGAGAGGTTTAAGATTGAAGAAAAAAATTGAAAAAGAAGATGAAATTTGAGAAACTCATAGATTTGATAATTAAGAGATCATTGGCAAATTTGGAGAGAGCCATTTCAGTTGAAAGATGATGGGAGAAACCAGAATGAAGAGAGTTAAGAAGAGAGAGGAGATGAAATGACACATCAATTGTGGATGACCTCAAGAAATTTAGCCATGAAAGGGATGAGAACTATAGGATGATAGATAATGGGAATGGATGGAACTAGGGCTTATTGAGGATGAGGGAAACATGCACATGTTGTGGGCATCCAGGAGAGGGAAAGATCAGAGATTAGTGAGAAAATAGAAATGACAGAGGGGGTAATCTGATGGAGAAGAATGGATGGAATGGATCACTTATACATGTAGGCAAGGTCCATTTCTCCCTATAAGGCAATGTGAAAGAGGAAATGGTGGTAGAGGCATCTGAACAATGAGAGATGAAGAGGGGATAAGAGGTTGCTTTTGACAAATAGGCTCAATGCTTCAGTAAAATATTAAGCAATTTTCCAGCTGAGAGGGTGGAGAGGAACCATGAGAGGTTTGACGATAGATGAAAAGGTTTAGAAAAGTTGCTGAGGTAAGTGGAATAGTGAAATGATTAGCAAGATGTAAAAGGATTCCTTGCCATAGTAAAAGCTTAGCTGAGATTATGTACCTTAAATTTGTAGAGGACTCAAAGAGCACAATTTTGTGATTTTTCTCCAGCTTCTTTCAACAGCACATGAGTAGAAACGAAGACAGAGGATGGTGGGATTAATCCAAAGCAGAGGTTTGGTAGGCAACATTAATGGTAGTATCTGGGGACAAAAAACTCAAGGGGAGAACAGTATTAAGTTGAACTAGTTAACCAAGGAATCAAGATGATTAAAGGAAGAGAATTTAACCTATGAAGAGATGATGACCCAGGAAAAGAACTGAGAAGTAGAGAATTTGGAAGTCATGATGAAGTTAAAGAACATGATTAAGGGTTGCAAGGCAGAAGGAAAGTTGGAATGACTATAGATTCTGATCAGATTAAGGAATTTCAGAGTTCATGAAAATGGAATTGAAACTTTTGTGGGTTAGATCAATGGTATAACTATTTCTATGTGCAGCTGAGGTGGGGTGGAGGGATAGGAAACGAGAAAATTGAGAAACTGGGATGTCAGAGTCTTTGAGAGAGTATCGATAGGTATGTTGAAGTCCCTTAGCACGACTGCAAAAGTTGATAAGAGAAAGATCGTGAATTATACTTTGAATTCACTGAGGAAAGGAGTATCCGAGAGGGTTGATGATTACAGCTACTGGTTGACAGCAGTCTTTCTTGGATACTAAATATGGATTGAATGAAACTCAAAAGAAGAGAGGTTACTGAAAGGAATGGTTTAGAAGTCACAGTGGGGAGCAAAGGGTGTTCACCTATCATAATCTGTATGTTAGGGTATGTGTAACCAGTGCTGGAAAGAGTAGTCAGGTCAATAACACAACCAGGAGGAAGCAAGTCTCAGTGACTGCAACAGGATGGAGAGGGTGTGAAAGGAAAAGTTTTAAACATTCAGAAGAAGACAGTGGAAATCAGTTAGTCAAACTAGAATTAGGATTTACTATATATCAGGCTCTGTATTAAATGCTGGGAGAGTAATTTTAGAGTGGGATGTTGTGGGAGGGTGGATTGAGAGGGATGGGAATAAGAATAATAAACACTTATAAAACACATATTTTTCATTTTTTTAATTTGAAAATTGTCTGTTTAAATCCTTTGATCATTTATCTATCTATGAGGAAATGGATTTTTTTCTTCTGCAGTCTTCTCTAATGTTATCTTTCATCTACTTCATATTTATACTCTATGTGCATATTCATTCACACACACATACACACATACACACACACACACACACACACACACACACACACACACACACACATGTTGTCTCCACCATTGGAAGGTAAGCTCCTTGAAGGTAGCAATGATTTTTACTTTTTCTTTATATCCCATGTGTCTTACATATAGTAAGCACTCACTGAAGGATTGCTGATTGATTGATTGATCATTTTTATCATTTTCTTGTAGAACTTGGATATTAGACCTTTATCTGATAAATTTAGTACAAAGATTTTTACAAACTGCATGTATTTTGCTTGTGTGAAAGCTTTTAATGTTAACCAAAATTGATAATTTTATCTTTTATAATCACTTCTATCCTTTGTGAATTCTGTCCTTAGCTATAGTTTTGAAAGATTTCTTCTTCCTTTGTCTTCTAATTTTTTTAATGATATGATCTTATATTCTTAGGTCACATATCCATCTGGGTTTATGATAATATATGGCATAAAGAATTGATTTAAACCTAACCACTACCAGATTATTTTCTAATTTTTCTGGCAATTTTTATCTAGCAAAGAATCCTTAACTCAGTGTTAAGTTGCCCCTGGAGTTAACTAATACTATAATACAATGTTTAATTGTTTATATAGTTTATCTAATCCATTCCATCGATCAGCTTCTATTTTTAATCAAATATACATTATTTTAATGATTGAAACTATCTCATTTCATTTTAGCCTTAATACCTTAAGAATATTTCAATAGAAAAAAATTTAAAAAAAATAATATCTCAATAGGCTTTAAACTAAATGCTAAAGGCCTAGAATGATATTGTACAAGAATCATGTTTGACTGGAAACTAAGGGGGTGCCCATCAATTTAGCCCAAATGGCTAAATATTTATGGTATATAGTTTATGGCTATAAGAAAAGATAAAAAGGTTAGTTTCAGAGTAACCTGTAAATGCTTATAGAAACTGATACAAAATATAGTAAGCAGGGGGGGGTGTGGCTAGGTGGTGTAGTGGACAGAGCACTGGCCCTGGAGTCAGGAATACCTGAGTTCAAATCCAGCCTCAGACACTTAATAATTACCTAGCTGTGTGGCCTTAGCCATTTAACCCCATTTGCCTTGCAAAAACCTAAAAAAAAAAAATCACTATTTTGGGGCAGCTAGGTGGCATAGTGGAACCAGCCCTGGAGTCAGGAGTACCTGGGTTCAAATCCGGTCTCAGACACTTAATAATTACCTAGCTGTGTGGCCTTGGGCAAGCCACTTAACCCCGTTTGCCTTGCAAAAACCTAAAAAAAAAAAGACCAAAAAGACCAAAAAAAAATATAGTAAACAGAGCAAGGAGATCAATTTATATAATAACAGCTTTGCAAAGACTTAAGAATTCTGATCAATGCAATGACCAATCAATTTCCATGGATTAAGATAAAAAACAGGCTACTATGTGATAGACTCAAAGGGCAGACTGAGATCACACTTTTTGGACATGATCAATGTGGAAATTTATTCTGTTGGACCCTGCATATTTATTACAAGAGCTATCTTTTTCTTTCATTTTTTTCTCCCATATAGAATAGTGGTGGTGTTTGGACAGGAGAAATTTAAAAAATAGATATGTATTAATTTAGAAAATTAAAACCAAAATTTTAAAAAGAACATTATGAAATAAGTTGAATAGGTTGAAAGAATTTAGTTATGCCCCTGGGGTTTATCTATAAATAAGCAAGTAAAAAAAGGATGAATTCCAGAAATTGCAGGAGTGACATTTCAGCATGCCCCTGAGGAGGAACTGCCTTGATAAAAGGAGAGAACTTAGCCTCAGCCTTGGGCAGCTCTTTTTCCCTCCCCTCCTTTTTTCCCCCAACTTTCACAGGTAAGGAGGATATTGGATTTTCCATCCTTCCAGCTCTGGTATACTAATATCTCCAGATCTGTTGATGGTAGGATCTACCTTGGTAGCCAAAGATAGACTAGATACTCTTCTTAAGAAGAATCTCTTGAGTCAATGGGAGAAAAGGACTCTGATTAACCAGAAATGTTGAGTTACCCCTTTGCCACATGTACTATCCAACCTGTGTCCACTTTCCCCTGGATGTTCTATAAGGGGTGTCACAGATTTCAGATGTACATTTTCTACTAATTGTTCTTATTGGATCACCTTAGGAAATATCCCTTTTTAAAACTACTTAAAGTTGGCTCATGTTGATTTTTTTAATCAATAAGCTTGGGGGGAAAGCCCAATTTTGTGGTCCTGAGATTATGACATTATACAAAGTCATCCCTTTGCCCCCAGTGGTTCTCCTAAGGGGAAGACACATCAGCCCTCGCTCTGTGAGATTAGGATAAGGATCCTCAGAATTTGCATGGGCTTTATTGTAGCTTTAAATTTGTTACTGCTAAATCCACTTAATTCCTACTTTTCTCCATAATTTCCCTTGACATCTTCCAGATAAATGTTATTATTTTGTATAGAATGCTAAAATAATCCTTGGTAGCTTAGTGTAGCAAATCTGTAAATTGATTTAGATAATGTCTCCATTTTTATTTTGTTGACATGTTGTAGCCATAAGCAATTAATGCCTCTCTAATTGTTTATCTTTATTTCTATAAAAGGTGCATTGTAGTTGCATTCATCTAAGTCCTAGGTGTGTAGAGGGACTCTGAGATACTTCATATATTATGTAGTTAGTTTAAATAAAATTTCTTTTTCTAGCTCTTCCTGCTGGGTTTTATTACTAAAAAGAATACAGAAACATGGATCATTTTTGTTGGTTTATTAGTTTTATTATGTGCCAGGAACTGGTAGAATAAAAAATACAAAAGTGAGACAGTTATTGTTAAGAATGTAACTGAGTTTACATTCTACTAAGGGAATAAAACATGTTCACAGATTAGTAAATATAGGATATATCCAACAATAATACCAAATGAATGGCAGGGGGTGCTTGCTACAAATTACAGCATCAGGAAAGGCAAGGACTCAAAAAAAAAAAAAGATTGACTCAGAGATCAACTTGAGATAAGCCCCTTATATACTCCCTATTCAGGAACAAAATTAGGCTCACTCTGGAGGAGCAATTCAGGTAAGGTAAAAAATAGACCTTTCAGGTGTACAGGAGTATGGCAGTAGTGAGGATAGAAGGAAGGCTTGATAGCTACTTTCTCCTAACTTCCTTGTATCTTCTTGCTTCATCTGATCAAATCTGAGACAGGTGACCCTGACCATAACTGTATCTCCACATTGATCATGAAAAGCTGCATCACCATTTGTAAGCAGAAAAAAGGAACTCAACATTCTCTTCTTCAAGGAGTGTCTGCGGCAGCCTCCATCAGCCAACTGTAGAACCCTGACTCAGATTTTCACTCTTTCTAGTCCTTTGTTACCCAGAATACCTGAATCTAGTGATTTCGGGCAAGGATCAAGGAACAGAAATTAGTATTGCTTAGGGGCTCCTTAGAATCCTCAGGAAAGGAGGCATATAAAACTTGAATCCTAGGCCATTCATCATGGATGGAATGTGGGAGTTAAGAGATGGGAGAGCTGAAGTATAACCAGTTGTCTTTTAAAATGTGCTTATATCAGTATGGATAATGGAAATCAAAGAATACACATGATATTATAGTGAATTCCAAATTAAATCCAGATATTCTTTTAAAAATTTAAATAGTTATTTGCAACTTGTCACCTTCTCCAGCTCATTTTACAGATGAGGAAACTGAGGTAAACAGGGTTAATTGACTTGCCCAGGGTCACTCAGCTATTAAGTATCTGGAGTCAGATTTGAACTCAGGAAGATGAGTCTTTCTGACTTGAGGCCTGTCATTCTATACACTGTGCCACCTAGCTGCCCTTTAAATATAGTAGCATCTCTCTTGGGATTGAAAGTTGCTTCTGGAGCGGCTAGGTGACACAGTGGGTAAAGCACTGGCCCTGGAGTCAGGAGTACCCAGGTTCAAATCTGGTCTCAGACACTTAATAATTACCTAGCTGTGTGGCCTTGGGCAAGCCACTTAACCCCATTTGCCTTGCAAAAAGAACAAAACAGAAAAAAAAAAGTTGCCTCTGCAACCTACAACTTAAACAGATTGACTTTTTTGATAGAGTTCCTTAGATATGATTCTCTAAAAGAGCCCTCTTAGAATGAAAATGTTAAAATATAGACCATTTTTTCAAAAATGTTTCATTCACATGCACTAATTTCTGTGCTTTGAGATTTGTGTCATACAGCAAATTTTCTTAAAGAAGGAATATATATATAAATATATATATATATGTACCAGAAGAATAAAAATGGCTTCAAACTCAAAATTACATTTTGTGTATTATTACTATTATTATTATTATTATTATTTTATGTGTATTAGTTTCTTATATCTTAGCTAGACTGTAAGCTTCTTGAGACAAGGGACTTTGGTATCTCAACACCCACAAGGAAAATTCTTAATATTTGCTATTGTTTTGGCATTTTAAATTTTAATTTAATTAACCACATTTTAATTCAAATACTGTCACAAGAAAATTATTAAATAATGAGGATGCCACACCTGTAGGAAATGTACTTTTTTTTTTTAGCAATTCTGTCCCAAGATCATAAGAGTGAGAGCTATAATATTCAGATAAAGAGAGGAACTGGACTTGAGTTCACTGGATTAGAGAACTCTCAGGTTCTCCTCTACCAATGTCACCTTATCTGCAGTCTTAATGTCTTAAGAGACATTACTTAGAGAAATGAGAAGTCAAGTGATTTATTCAAGGGCACAGTGCCAGTATTTGTGTCAGAGGCTGGATTTGAACCCAAAGTCCAGCTCTCTATTCAATAACCTGTGCTACTTCTGAAAATAGGGACAATGTAGAAAATGTACACTACTTGCAGCCCTGAACAGGAGTGTTGTCAGTAAATAAAGTGTGAGAGACTATTCTCCTTCTCTGGAAACCTGGGTCACCATGTGGCCATTTACCTGAAACCCTTCAAGAGCAGGAGTCATAAGGAGGTGAGTGGTGGAGAAGAAAGACCACTGTTCTCCCAAGAGGTCATCCTTCCTTCCAAGTTGGATTCACATACAAATGACCCACAGCTAGAAATACCTCTGCATTCAACTTCTGTCACCAGTCATCATTCAGGATGTCCGAGGGAAGAGGCCAGAAGGCATCACTCACTACTTCCTCCTCCTAGAAGGGTCTCTGCCCTGGAGGACAAACATTTCTTTCACATCTTTGCTTAAATTGTTGTTGCTTGGAATCTCCCATCTCTGACTGTGGGACATTCACAACTTTTGTGTTTCTTCATTATATTTTCCCCATCCCCATTTTACTCTCTACCCCCTCCGTAGGAAACAATGCATTATAGCTCTTTTTCCCACTTCTCTCATGCTCATATCACTTCTATTATTCTGCTCTGCATTTTGGTTACTGTCTTGATACCAGGTCTTTGCACAGATAGCTGTCCTGTAGAGGAGGTGTGTGTGGCCATCATGCCAGTCTCAAAAAGACTTGGTAGTCTATAGCTGTGGCAATCTGTTTCTCACAAATTCTTCCTATTCACATCTCCCTCACCTCTTTACCTAGCTTCTCTCTGTGCAACTGGCCCTCTCCCCGGTTTTGTACTTTTGGCTCTAATCCTTTATTCAAAATTGCTACTGAGCTTTAATTACCTCTGTGAAATCCTGAATTTGAGGTCAGGTCAGCTTTCTGAAACAAGTGTTTCACTAACCTCTGGTTCTGGCTGGCCCCACTTGTTTGTTCATTCTCCTGTAGAGGGTAAAGACTTAGTAGTGTGTGTTGCGTTACATGACCTGGACTGTAAACTCCAAGAGGGTAGGAGCATATAGATATTCATTCTCTATGTATCCCCCTGTACCAACCACTCTCTTCTACCACCCAATGCAATGCTTAAACATGGTAGGTACTAAATCAATAGAATCATAGTTTGCAACTTCAGCTGTGTCTCATACTTCTCACTTTCTTTTGCTCCACATATCCAGTTGGTCCCCCTACCTTAATTGAGACCCATTGGTTAGCATCATCTGGTTTAGCCCATCTGCCAAGATGTTTTTCTGGGGTGTGGCTGCTGTATATGCTATAGCTTCTTGGAGGTGAGAGTTGGGTAAATCAAACAGATACCACAAGTGGAAAAACAGCCCTGGAAAAGGGCTAGACTAAGAGAAGCAACTAGAAAAGAGAAGACTCAATACTTGCTGATGTTGAAATTTAAAGCATCACTGTTTTTAACCATATAAAATAATCTCCAAATTATTTTCCTCCTTGTATTGGAATTGTATTCCATGGCCATCTTTGGCCATGTTTTTCATGTGCTTTCTTGGTTTTCTATTTGCTGGTTTGATTTTTTTAAAATGATACTAACAAAAAAGAAATGCATACTATAAACAACTGTAAAAATTGTCCATATGTCTTCATATTGAGAAGGGAAGATATGCTCAACTCAATCAACTGAACTCTTGCCCCAGACCACCTAGAAACCAGTCTGGTCTGCTTTACTGCTCACATGGCTGGGTTAATGAGAGTCACCAACTTGTCCTTCAGATAAGATGAACTGTGAAACAAACCTTGCCATCTGCCCTGATATGGATCTTTTTTTTAAGGCAATGGATTAAGTGACTTGTCCAAGGTCACACAGCTAGGCAATTATTAAGGGTTTGAGGTCGAATTTGAACTCAAGTCCTCTTGACTCTAGAGCCGATGCCCCGCTGATATGGATTTCTAAGGACTTTCTGGCTTTACCACTGCTTGTTTGCCCCACAGTTTCCCACAATCATTGGACCTACTGACAGTCTAAAGATTCTTGCCTGGGTCATGCAATCTGCCCCCGGTGCATTCTTAAGACTTTTAGGACTCAGGACTTTTAAAAGTCTTTTCATTTATCCAGTGCTGAACTAACATGCTGTCTCTTTCCAAGTGTGAACTTGACCCTAGACTGTCTTTCTCTAATTGTTTTTAGAGAAGAAAAGGAGTTCAATAAATGCTTTTTCATTGATTTATAATGTCTGCTCCTCTGGTTCTTCCAGTAAGAGTCATCTTTATGAAACAAATTCCTCTTTTTCCATTTTATGAAAATTCTTAAGGATTTGGTAAAGGTTGGAAAAAATTCATAATAAGGAGGGAACTTAGGTAAGAGGCCTAAAATGGATGTTTGGTGGTATTTTGATCAATAATGAAGCTGAATATTTCACATTTAAAATTTATTACTTTTTTTGGTAAAATGTGCTTTACTTTACAATTTGAGGTTGTTATAAATTTGTAGGGTTTCTTATGGATTCAAAGTCAAATAATTAAATTGTTCCTTTTTTAAAAAAGGAAGAGGCTAAACAAGTCCTCACACCAAAGGTATAGTTAGCATGGGAAGGAAGCTCAAAGACCTCTAAAATAATTGAACAGAGCATTATGGCCCAGAGTTATCACTGCTTCAAGGGTTTGGATACCCAGAATACTTGGGGCTAATCATTTCAGACTAGAAATGAGTAACTACTCAAAGACCTCTCAGATATCCTTGAAAAGAGTCTAGAGAATTTTAGCTTCAAACCTCAAGCTGCCAGGAATTCCTGTCCAGTACTTTATGTAATGTGACAGTTATGTAATGGAAAGAACACTATAGTCAAAGATCTGGGTTCAAATTTGAACATTGTGATGGTGGTAAAACAACAATCTCTCTATGATTCGTTTCTTTTTTTCTGTAAAGTGAGAATTATAGTATTTGTGCAGTCAGCTTCCAGGGGTAAGATGAAGATTTCATAAATCATCAGATTCTAGAAAAAGGTAAGGATCAAAGGCAATATAGGTTATCAGGAAAAGTCCATCAGAAGGCCTTTTAGAGATACTGGAAAATAAATCAAAAAGAGAAAAATTTTAAGAACTTGGCTTACTTATGTAAAATTCATACCAATGGCAATCATTTTAACAAATTTCTTGTTAATACTATAAGGCATAATAATGGTTATTCATAACATTAAAGGTCAGATTAATTTTGTTATTCTTGAGAAGAGGCACCTGAGTGGTATGGTAGATAGGTCTTCCTGACCTAGACACTCCATGTGTGACCCTGAGCAAATCATTTAACTTCTCTCTGCCTCTATTTTATTATCTGTAAAATAGGCTTAATAATAATAGCACCTACCTACTTCCCAAGCTGGTTATAAGGATAAAATGAGCTAATCTTTGTAAAACACTTTGGAAATCTTTAAGTGCTGTATACTAGCTATTTGATTATAACAATACCTGAAATAATGTACACATAGTATTTTGAAAACCATAAAGTGCTTCATACACATCATGCATTGTAACTAATCTCCATGTGCTCTCTAACTTAATAGCCTGTTGTTAAAAAAAAAAGTGTTGTGGGGTTTTTAATTTTTTTACTTAAAGGGAACATTAGTCTCAGTATGTAAGTTAACTTGAAAGCTGAAGCCACCTCTGGTGGAGGCAATTTTGGCAGAGGCAATATGGCTTGGCTACTGTAGGCACCATCTCTTTATAACTGACCTAGAATGGGAAAATGGCAGTAACATTAGCTACCACTTAAGAGGTTAGACAGAAACATAAGTGGCCCCACAGAACACCAAGTATAGCATTGTTATCCAACTTCATATCCATAGGATCATAAATTGAGCTCAAATTCGCCCCTCCCCTCATTCATTTTACAGATCGATAATCTAGGCTTAGAGTGGTGGTGACTTGCCAGGAGTCATATAGCTAGTGTCTGAGGTTGGATTTGAACTCAGGCCTTCCTGACTTAAGGCCATCTCTCCATTAAACCATACCCACCTCTATCCTTGGTAACAAGCCCCTGCAACCTGACCCAAGACTTCACTTTCTTGGTCTTGATTTGATCTATGATTTTGTCCTTGCTTCCATTCTAGAGGCTACTTTTTGCCTCTGGCCTTTTAGCTCCATATTGTGGATATGGATTATTGATCTTGGGCCTGTTCTTACCTGGATAGGAAATTCCTGATGCTTTCCTCATCTTCCCAAATTGGAAAGTTCATGACAATATATCTTAGCCAGTGACATGACTATGGGAATATATAACAACAAAGATGGCCCCTAAGACTCTGTTTGACCACCTTAAAAAGTCCTCTCTAGATCTCCCAAATCTTCAATATCTGAGTTCTCAAAGAGAAAAAGATAGAAGCAATTCTATCACATCATTACCTTAATTCCCCTTTGTATTTCAGCCAAATCTCTGAGAAGAAATTACTTGAGGGTGGGAGGAGTAAGGAATTATCATCAATAGATAATCATAAAGCAAAACACTCCAGTGCAGACTAATGGATGAACATTAAAAATCATTAAAAAAAAAAAACATTAAAGAGCTTTAAAAAAAGAAAGCCCTCTAAGTCCCTCAGGGGTTACTAACATTTAAAAAGGAATAATCCAGTGAATGGAATGCTTGACTTGGAGCCAAGGCGGCTTGAGTTCAAATCCCAATTCTGATATTTATTTGTTCAATGAGCACAGTTAGGTTATTTAATCTCACTGAGCCTTAGGCAACTCTCTGGCTACATTTAGGAAATAAGAAGCCCTCCAAAATGTTTCATCTGAACAAGTGATACAGTCAGCAGTCAGTCTAGTTTAATGTATAAAAAGATCAGGAAAACCTAGGTTGTGTTTATGCCAAATCACACCCTTCCATGCTCACCAAGTCATTTTGAACCAAAGAAGGGTGTTCAACATTTTATCTTGTAATTTCACAAAATTACTATTGAGGAAAGGATCAACAACTTGGGCATAAATCAAATCAACAAATGTAACAAAAAAGGGGGTGATTCGTCAAAGAGCGTTGACTAAAATTGTCCCATCTACAATGAAAGAGACTGAGGCAGAGCTCTAAGCCAATGGAACTTTATTAAAGGGCTGGTGGTCCCCTCTAATGAAGTGGACCTCAGATGTTCCTCACAATCTTGAATCTTGAGATGCTGTCTCCTTCCAGAGCCCTACTTTTTTTAGGCCCTGAAACAAGAATAATTCCATTGGTTGACATATGACTTGAGCTAGAATAAGAAAAATGGTATGTCATCAAAGTCACAGTCTGGGCAAGACAGGAAAGGTCTTTGCTGACTCTGTGGATATAAGATGGATGGAATTCTTAGGTTAGGCAGGAAGGGATGATATGGGCTATACATACTGACTAGGTGGTCATAAGATGAATGTTCTTAGGTTAGGCAGGAGAAGATGGTCTGGAGATACAAAAATAAATTGGTACTTTCCATATTGTTGAGTCACCTCTGCCACACCAGGCTTTGTCACCAAGACAAGAAAAAACAAGGGTGGAGGGTCTCTAGCTAGCTTTATATGATTATGCAAATGATCTTACAATCTGTAGTTCATAGTTCTGGGTTCTAATACACAGAACTTATAATCACTACCCCTATGGAATCCTATCAGATTGATTGATATTGATTAGAATAGAGTTAAGGGCTCAAATGAATTGTTTCTCTCAAGATTCATCAGTAAATCCTAATTGTTCATTGTTTTAATACTATTGCTATTTGGATATATGCACATGAAGAGGGAAGGGGAACCAGATTAAAAAGAAGTTCATAGGGCCCAGAATGAGAGGCTCAAGGGAGAGGATGAGATTGCTAATCAAAAGGGAATTCTGATATGAAGCTAGTGACTTTGCACAGTCCTCCTTCATGCAATCCAATTCACTTGTTTTTTTTTTTTTTTTTTTTTTTTAGGTTTTTGCAAGGCAAATGGGGTTAAGTGGCTTGCCCAAGGCCACACAGCTAGGTAATTATTAAGTGTCTGAGACCGAATTTGAACCCAGGTACTCCTGACTCCAAGGCTGGTGCTTTATCCACTATGCCACCTAGCCACCCCTATCCAATTCACTTGTATGTCATATTCCTGACACCATGATCCTCTTTGAGAACAAAGGACAAATAATAACAACAATTCTGTTGGCTTCTAGAAATGTTGGGGGTGGGGTGGAATAGAAATACTGATTTGTATTCTCTGTTTAAACAAAATAAGATACTCAAATTTAACTATTGCAAGATGAACTGTATGACTGGGTGGATGGAGTAGGAGTATGCCAAACATGGCATTAAGAAGACAGGGATCCAGCTCCCCAGCTCCCCACGTCTTGTCATTTACTATTTGTGTGATCATGAATAAGTCTCTCCGAAACTTTGTTTCCTCCTCTGTTAAATAGAAATAATAATACTTGTAGTTGTTACCTCACAGGGGTTGTTGGGAGGCCCACAAGCTCTTGGCAAATACTAAAGTGGTATATAGTTGTCAGTTTTCATCACCATCATTATGAAAAAGCAAAAACTAAAATAAAAACCCTAATACTTTCAATATTTTTCCCATATAAAACAATCTCCCTTCTCCCACAGAAATTAATATCCTATCCTGCTCAAATCTAGTAACAGTGAAAACAAACAGAGAAACCCACACCAACTATGGGATCTCCTTTGCCCTCCCTGTCTTGAACATGCAGTACTAATGTATTCCCTTCTCTAGGACTCCAAGTATTGATTGGCATCTCTGCAGCTATGTGTGGGGCAGTGGATAAAGTGTTGGACCTGAAGTCCCAAAGACCTGAGTTCAAATCTGACCTCAAAAGTGTGACTCTTGGTACATTCTGTCTGCCTCAATTTTCTCATCTGTAAAATCAGGATAATAATAGCACCTACCTCCTGGACTTTGTTATGAAAACAAAATGAGACAATATTTGTAAAATATTTTGTGAACTTAAAGCTCTATATAAATGTTAGATACTACTACTACTACTACTACTACTACTACTACTACTACTACTACTATTTTAATTCCTAAAATTCTTGGTTCCTAGGTTCCCCAATAACTAAATGTTCACTGAACAGAGTTGTTTTTTTTTAAAAAGCACCATATTTAGATGCTCAAATCCCTGAAATTTATGTACAGAATCCTCTCACTTGCTGTAATTCTGGCTTGGCAACTCATTTTATGTTTCAGTATTCTGATGATGTATTAAAAGAACATGTCAGTAAAATAAATTTTAAAAACACATTTTTATGAATATTGTTAGGGTGTTTTTTTTGACCCCCTCCCTAATGAAAGGCATGTATTCCAATCAAGTCTTCTGTCTTCTAGGGAACAAGGGAATTTGTCACTTGGCTTGTTTAAGAGGAAATGAAGTTCTTGGCTTCCCAGTCCTTGGCAACTAAGGAGTCTCTTCTTCAGAGACTACCCAGTCCTACATCTTAAGGCCAGGAGAAATCTCAGTACAATCCAACATTAAGTCAGTGATGTTATCGTTAAGGAGCTGGAAATCACTTGCTTTTCTTCCAAAGTCCTGTTTAAAGAAAATGGTAGATGAAGAATCAGCGGCCTCTGGGTGGAACAGGTGGAGGAGGTTGGATGTTCTCTCTACTTGGAGGTCTGAAATGAAATGAGGAAAGCAGGTTGAAAAATCAATTAGATGGACTTCAAAGTTAAGATACATAATATGTTATCCAGTTTGCACAGAATGCAAAATATACACACATCCATTTTTTAAACTTCCTATAAGCAGAAGCACAAGAGTATATTTGGTTGTTAGTAGGTTTTTTTAATGACTTCAAAGAAAAGGACAACAAAGTCCCTGAAAAAGTTTTTATGTTAATTTTTGTTGTTTTGCAACTCTAATGGATGGGAGATCTGTTCAATAAATATGGAACAAGAACAACAAAGTAAAATATTTTAGCTTATAGCATGGCTAAAAGGATAGTTGAAAGAGAAAAATTGCCCAGAGGCAGAAGGTTCTTTTGAACCTCATCACTAACAAGAACTGAGTTAGAAGTGGGGAAGAGAAATAGAAAGATGCATAGACTAAGATCCTAGAGTGACTGCAAGCAATGTGAATCTTATACTTGGCCTCTTGCTTTTCTGTATTCACTTGGTTTTATTTTCATCTCCTGTTTTATGTGTGCCTGACCTTAGGGTCTCACATATTCCTATGTGCCTCTCAAAATGGCTGATCTGAGGTCAAGTATAATGAAAAATGTTGCATAGAAGCAGTTGGTGGCTGTTGACAACTTTAGTTTTTTTTTGGTGGGTTTTTCATTTATTAATGTTTATTTTCTAAGGATTGTTTACAAAAAAAACATCACATAATTTGATGGGTTCCCCCACTTTTTAAACCTATGTATATACTTATAAATTCTTTCTTTTGATTCATTGCCAACACTAACATTTCTAGAATTATTTTAAATAGCAATAGGGGAAAGGGGAATCTTTGTGTTCTATTTCTTCTGATTAGCTTGTCATCCTAATTTCATATCACTTTAAGTCTCATTTGCCATGCTTCCATTATTTTTGAATGACTGTGAATGATTTTCCAAACTTGAGTAAAACCCAAGTGACTATTACACATAAAGTCAGCTATTTGTCAATGGGCAGGTTTCCACATATGTGTTGTAACATGCATATTTAATTATGTTGGAAACCAGCCAACCATTGGAGAAAGGGAGTATAATCAGTCACTCCTTAATTATCACTCTCCTTCACATAATTGTTATGCTAGTTGGAAGAATTACTCAGCATATGCTTATTGAAGGCCTCCTTAGTGCAATTTTTTTAAGTGAGGAAAAGAAACTCACTAAGCAGTTTAGGAAAGATAGCTTTTGGTTTAGGTTATAGATTAGAAGCTTCAAGACATCCTAACAAAACCCATCATTGTCCAGTTCTTTGACTCCCGAAAATGGAGACCTTCATTGGGCTACATACTGAGTGAGTGAATTTTACATTGAAAAATCAGATTTTGTTTAAATAGTATAGTGTGCATTGTAGAATCAAGGGGAATGGGTACAAAAGAATTCTAGAACTAAGACAGTACCTGGAGGGTTACTTAATTCTGTCTTCTGCCTTCAAAAGAGAGGGCCATGTATTTTTTTCTCTTGAAGATTTCCAGAGAGACAGAAGATTTTGAAAAAATTATTACATATTGGATTGCCAGTGTATACATTTATTATGAGTTGAAATCTGCCCTGTTGGAAGGTAGCTACATTGATGTGATCATGAACTCATTTAAGTATTTATATGTCATACATACTTGCAAATAGATTTGACACATTTGCAAGTACTTTTAAAAATAATCTTATTTTTAATCTTTTCCCCCCCTTCCCATTTCTCCTCCCAGTTTCATAATTGTTTTTATTAAATCTGATAACCAAAAATTTTTCTGATTATTTTGCACACTTATATGAAATCTCTGATTTTGGTGCTAAGATCATAAAACCTGTTCTTTTTCATTTTTCTTTACCTTTTAACAAGATTCCATAAATTCTGTGTGGCTATATAGCTCATTAGTTTGCCAACTCTATCTTTCTGATTTGTTGCTCAGTCATTTCAGCTGTGTCTGACTCTTCATGGTCACATTTGGGAATTTCTCAGCAATGATACTGGAGTGATTTGCCATTTCTTTCTCCAACTCATTTTACAGATGAGAAAACTGAGGCAAATAAGATTAAGTGCCTTGCCCAAGCTGAATTTGCACTCAGGCCATCCTGACTCTAGGACCAGTGCTCTACCCCATTGTACCTCCCAGTTGCCCCAATGTTTCTATTCCCCTTGTCAAGTAGCCTCAGAATTCTTTAATAATTGCATATATGGAAGTCTCCTTTTTCTCTTCTTGGCCAGATGCCTTCTATTCTAATTCCAGAAGCCTATATAAACCTTAACCAGTAGCACATTCTGTAATAAATGACCTATAGTTTATACACTATCTCAGAAAGCTATGTAACTAAAAGCATTAAATCGATGGAAAGTTGATGGCTGAAACTGAGCAAACAATCACTTTTCATTTTAATATTTTAAAAAGTATGCTTAATTACAAGATGATATGACAGAATTATTAGCCTAGTTTTAAACCCTGCAGAATATAAAATGCTGAAATTACAAATTACTTTTTGCATTTTTATAGTGCTTTGATAGTTAAAGAATGCTTTACATATGTTATCTCGTTTGACATGAATAAATCTTTACACTTAACATTACATAACACATTAGGTTGTGTGGCTTAATGGTTATAATGCTGGGCTGAAAGTTGAAGAATTGGGTTCTAGGCCAGCTCTGCCACAGATTAGCTCATTGACCTTTGTTGAGTCATTACACTTTACTTGGGAAGTCTCTTTATCTGTAGACTAAAGAGAAATAGGATTCCTAGTTTTAACATTATAATTCCATTTATTTACAAAGGCAGTATACTTGAGTGGAAATGTTACTCTGTCACGTTGGTTAAGTTTCTTAACCTTCCCAAGAGCAGTTTAGATTAGATCAGTGGCATCAAGCTCCAATAGAAATGGGTCCCTAGAGACCACAAATTGACTCAGAAAAACTACAAATTAATATTATCCGTGTTGAACCTTATTTTTTATTTTGTTCAACATTTCTCAATTACATTTTCATTAATTAATTTTAATTTGGGCTGCACTGGGAAGTTTTGTGTGTGGCTTACCCTAAAATTAGCACCTGTGGAAGAGATGACAGCTAGCTCAAAATCTCAGATCCTTTGTTAGCTATTCATTTGACTCATCTGGATAATCTGGCTCTTCCACCTAAAAGCTGCTGTTAGTCTTTGAAGAAGCCCCTCTGGAGCTTGAGAAAGAAGAAGATTCTCAAATTTCAGGACTGCCTGACCCTCCAAAATCTCTGGGCAAGACCCTATGTCTCCCAAGTATCTCTATGGGGGAAGATACCAGAAGATAGGAGAGAGGTGTTTAGAGGAAGGTGGGAGGTACTAAATACAGACCAGTTACTACAGTTGTGCTTTGGGGCTATTTCCTCTCTTCCTTCTAGGGATCAAGTAGAAAGAAATTCCTCCTTTCATTAAATGGGCCTCAAAGTGAGAAATACTCTTCCCTACCCCCAAACAGATACACACATGTTCTCCTGTCATGGAAAGCCAGGAGCATGAGAATAGAATGACAGCTTCTCCATCCTAGGATCCAAACCTCTTGTCTGCCTTAGACCTACTACCTCCAAAGGAATGCCATACCTCCTGCCACCCCCTCCAGGAGGAGAGATAAAGTCCTGTTTGGCTTTTTTTTTTTCAGTACTTGCCATCTTTCCTCACACAGCAGGCACATAATAAATGTTTGCATAACAATTGACTTTTCCTTAGGTTTCTACCATAGGAAATGGAAATTCCTTTCCATGGAATTTATTTTCATTTTCCAACTTCTGTTTTACAAATATGGCCCCAAAAAAATATTTGTCAAGAATTGTCCTTCATAGCATCTCTGAAAATGCTGCGTGGGGTTGGGAAGGGAGACTTGTCATCAAGAGAGAGTCAGCTTGGACACTTACTATGATCTTTATTTAACAAGTTACCACCTCCCTGGTGGTAATTCCACTTCACTATCTGGAATAATAAGTGTAATAATAAGTGTACTACATACCTCACAGGGAAAAGCATTTTGTAAACTTTAATAATGATTCATATACATATGCAATAGTATTGTAGTCTTTTTATTATAGTTCTTTGCTATCTTTTTTATCCCTTTCAGTGACTTTACAGTTTCCTGTGTAAATTGTGCTTATCATAGGCACACTAAAATTTTTAAATAATTAACTTTTTATCAAATGGCTTATCCTTCATTCTCTTTGTAGTTTAAGAAAAATATTCTTCTTAGTACTCTCCAATTTCCTTTGGATTTTTTGGCTCCAATTTCTTTATATCTCTCAACCTAGACATAATTTTCTTTTTAAAAAATGTTTATTGATATCTTTGGTTTCTATAAGGTCTTTATTTCCAAACATTTCTCTCCCCTCTTCTTCTCTATGTACATAATTTTCTAAGTCTCTATATAATTTATAATACATAAGAGAGATTGTTTCCCTTTTCTTTCTTTTTAAGACAACATAGTATCACGTTGGTATTTTCTTCCATTGATGGCATTACAATTGCCACAATCAAAGGGAGCTCAAGGATCAAATAAAGAACCTTTTTCCTGCTATACTTGGAGCTATATATTCTGCATATTAAGTCAGAATTTTTTGCACCTAAATTTACAACTGTAGTATTAGATCACTACTAATTTAGAATAATGCCTGTATTTTCCCTAGACAAATTTAGATAGGAACCATCCATATAAAACTTCATAATCAATGCATCAGGATGGGAGAAGAAACTCTCTAACCCTATTAATGTGACCTAAGTCTGACAAACTGAGAAGTGTCAAACTTAGGGACAAGCTTGAGTGTCATTTCCTCTGTTATTACTATGCATCCAGAACATGTCAGTATTATTGCACTTTTATAGTCTATTTTTTATCATATTTATTTATCTCCCTTGCTACATTATAAGTTCCATGAGTTCAGGGATAATGTCTCATTCTTCTTTGTATCATTCACAGAACCCTGCATATAGTTGATGTTTAATAAATATTTGAATTTGGCTTGGAAAATATTGAAAATATGGGTTGTTAATGGGAACTATGGAGTTCCCAAGAGATTGCTAACATTAAGAACTCTCTAATTGAGCTAAACAGTATACCAGCTCTTGCAGTTCATCATTTATAGCTGGTAGCATATATAGCTGCGCTCTAATCTACATTTGAAAAATTCCCTAAAACTCTATTGTCTTGGGTGGCTAGGTGGCATAGTGGATAAAGCACTGGCCTTGGAGTCAAGAGTACCTGGGTTCAAATCCGGTCTCAGACACTTAATAATTAGCTAGCTGTTATTTGGAACTATGCCCAAATGGCAACAAAAATGTTCATACCCTTTGACCCAGCAATACCACTACTGGGTCTATACCCTGAAGAGATGAGGAAAAAGGGTAAAAACATTACTTGTACAAAAATATTTATAGCAGCCCTGTTTGTGGTGGCAAAGAATTGGAAATCCAGTAAATGTCCTTCAATTGGGGAATGGTTTAGCAAACTGTGGTATATGTATGTCATGGAACATTATTGTTCTATTAGAAACCAGGAGGGATGGGATTTCAGGGAAACCTGGAGGGATTTGCATGAACTGATGCTGAGTGAGATGAGCAGAACCAGAAAAACACTGTACACCCTAACAGCAACATGGGAGTGATGTTCAACATTGAAGGACTTGCTCATTCCATCAGCACAACAATTGGGAACAGGCTGTCTGCAAAGGAGAGTAACATCTGTATCCAGATAAGGAGCTGCGGAGTTTGAACAAAGTACAAGGACTATTCCCTTTAATTCGGGGAAAAAAAAACCCAGATGTCTTATTGTTTGATCTGGTTACCTCTGAGAATTCTGTTCTCTTTAAGGATATGATTTCTCTCTCATCACACCCAATTTGGATAAAGGTACAACATGGAAACAAAGTAAAGACTGACGGAGTGCTATCTGTGGGGTGGGGGTGGGGGGAGGGAAGCAAGATTGGGGGAAAACTGTAAAACTCAAATAATATCTTTAATAAAAATTTAAAAAAATAATTAAAAAAATAATTACCTACCTGTGTGGCCTTGGGCAAGCCACTTAACCCCATTTGCCTTGCAAAAACCAAAATAAATAAATAAATAAATAAATAAATAAAATAAAAAAACTCTATTGTCGTGTTAGATTTTGTTTCTTAGCCTTAGGAAATCAATCAGTAAGCATCTTAAAATTTCTTGGGAGATTGTGTCTCCCTCCCTCACCCATATTGGAAGTTTAAAAGCCATTCATGGGAGCTATTCTACTGTGGATTATCATGGAAGATTTGATCTATTCTCTTCTAGGTCTGGGCCAGGTCATCCCTCCTTGGATAGCCTGCTGGCTGATCTTCCCTCTCCCAGGGATTTATCATATTGGCACCAGACTTAGTTTGGATTCTCAAAAAACAGCCTTAACTACAGCTCAGATCTCCCAAGCTTCTGCAAAAGCCACTAAGCCAAGCCTTCTAAAAGGCTGAGATGAAGGCTACTACATTTGTCCAACATTTACTATATGCAAAGCCTGGGCATACAAAGAAAGGCAAAACCAAAATAGTCCTTGTCCTCAAGAAGCTTACATGCTAATGGGAAAGATCCTTAAGAGAGCAGCAGTGCTGCTGAGAACAACTTAAACATAAATAATTATGCCTTTTATTTACATAGAGCTTTATATTCTCAGAAATAATGCAATGTACATTATCTCAATTCATCCTCATTTCAACCAGGGGAATATGCAGCACTTCTATTTTAAACTTTAGCTTACAAATAAGGAACTTGAGAAATAAAGTGATTCTTATCAAAGTCACCTAATAAATATAAAATATCATCAATTCTTCATAACACATTGTTTCACATGAACCTGTTAACTGGGGAACTTAATATTTATATTGTTTCTATAAAATTTATTTAAAATAAATTATATTATGTTAAAAGAAAGACATTTTAATAATAATAATGGTTCCCATTTCTATTGAATATTAAGGCCAAAAAAGGACCTCAAAAACCCTCTAGGTCAATTCTCTCATTGCACAGATAAGGAAACTGAGGCCCAATCCATTTAGATGAATTGCCCAAGGTCACAAAAGTAGTGAGGAATCATTTGAACTCAGCACAATAATTCCAAATCCAGTGCTCGTCCTAAAGTTGGGGAAATGTTAAGAGAAATACATTTTAAAATTGATCTATTCTCTCTGTTTATGTAGCTTACATTAATACTAACATTATTCAAGCTATGAGATGAGGTCAGTGAACTTTTAGGAAAGTGTCTTACCTCTCCCTGGCAAAGACTTAAGTAAATCCCAGGCCCAAAAGTCCCTATCAACAAAACAATAGATCCCTCCCTTAGTCTGAAAGAATTAAGTATTTGATTTACAACCCCCCCATCTTCATATTAGGAGGACAGGAGTTCAAATCTACCTCAACATTTGATACTAGCTGAGAGACCTTGGGCAAGTCACTTAACCCTGACTATCTCGCATCCAGGGCTGTCTCCAAGTTGTCCTGATTCATATCTAGATATTGGACTCAGATGGCTCTGGAGGAGGGGAGGCTGGTGACCTAGCACAGCCTCCCTTCACTTACATCCAATTCACATATTTGTCATGACATCACCTTCCTGATTGTCATGATATTCTTCAAGAATGAAGGACAAGCATCATCATCATTACCTCATCTCTGCTCTCTTGAGTTACTGACCCTATCAACATGGACCTAAATTACCTCACCTCTGACCCACCCCTACCAACATCTCTCTGTCTTCCTTAAAAGCTCGCTCATTCCTTATGAATTGTTTCTCTGGCTTTGGAGGGCAGCCTGCTCTGGTGGGGGAAGAGTGCTCCCCCAAGCCCTTTGCTCATCTTTCCTACTTCTACCCTGCTTGCTTCCTTACTACTCAACCCTTCCTGGTGGCTTTGGATGTTTAGGTTTTCCTGCCTGCCCCTTCGGCTCTTTCCCTTTAGCTCACAGCTGCTTTGTGATCAGTGGTTTCCTGCCTTCACTTCAGTCTTTCTTTCCCTTAGCAAGTTGTGAACTTTTTGTAGTAAAATAAACTTTTGAGCAACCTGTGAATTAAAGTCTAAGTCTTTCTTAACTCCCTGAGTCAGAGCATTGGTGATTTTGTCACCAAACAAATCATGGCTGTGCCTCTCCCCAGTAACACTCCTATTGAACAAAACTGCCTCTCTAGCCCTGTAAAGTTGTTCATCGTACTTCCCTATGCCTTATGACATCTAACTTCATTTTTCTTTCTCATTATGATATCCAATCTGTCCATCCTTCATTACTTTACCATGCCACTTTGTATTCCAAGAGTATAGTTGGCACACTGTTGTTTTTGTTCAGTGATGTCTAACTCTTTGTGACCTCCCAGACCATACTGGCCTTGGGGTTTTCTTGGCAATGATATTGTGGTGGTTTGTCACTTCTTTCTTTAGTGGATTAAGGCAAATAGAGGTTAAGTGACTTGCCCAGAGGAAAACCTAAATCTAAAGCCTGTCTTCAATGGGCGTTGAGAGAGAGCATAGATTGATAAATGAAATGATAGGACATGAATGGATCTTTCCCAGATTACCAGATTAATTAGGCACAGAGCAGGATCCAGAACCAGGATACAGCAATTTCACTGATCAGAAAGACACATGAATTAAAAACCTCATGAATTTTTTTCATTTATAACCATGATGATATGTAACTCCAAAGCTCTTGAAAAAGTTTGGGAAATTTTGGCGGAAAAAAGCTTGAATTTATTAAATAACAATTAGTCACAAATGCCAGCTTCTGCTCATCTAGAAGACACCACAAAGATACAACTACTATCTCCCAAATAGGGACTCTAAACAGAGCTGGAGGAAGCTACCTTTCTCTCTGGAAGTTACTTTTGAATGGAAACTTAAAGACCCCAAATAAAAATGATTTTCTGAACAATGTATACAATAACTACAACAATAGTAACAGAATACTGAACATTATGCAATTATAGCAACTTGCCCTGAGGCAGTGGCAAGCAAGGCACATGTTATTTCTTTAATTGAAAAGGTAGAATATGATGGAAATAGAATTTTGCTCATCATTGTGTTAATTAGCTTTGCCAAACATTTTTTTTAGGTTTTTTTGCAAGGCAAATGGGGTTAAGTGGCTTGCCCAAGGCCACACAGCTAGGTAATTATTAAGTGTTTGAGATAAGATTTGAACCCAGGTACTCCTGACTCCAAGGCTGGTGCTTTATCCACTGCACCACCTAGCCGCCCCTCCCAAACAACATTTTTTGTTTGATTTTTGTTACAAAATAAAACTTGCTGGGGAGGAGGAGTCAAGGGATATTTCCAGAAATGATGATGATAGGGAAAAATTTTATTTAAAAAAAATAAAGAAATAATAAAAAAAAAGTGACTTGCTTAGGGCTCCTACAACTAGGAAAAGTCTGAGGGCATATTTGAACTCAGGTCTTTCTGACTCTAGGCCTAGCACTTTATCTGCTGAGCCATACATGAGCCCATAATGACTACTGATTGACTGGTACATACCAAATGCTCCCAAATGTTTGTTAAATCTCCTCTGAACAACTGTGGCATAGAGCAATTTTTATTAATATAGCAAGACTATAAAATGAAATTCAGAGAAAGTAAATTACTTGCCCACTGTCACTATTTAGTGACTGTCAGAATCTAACTTGGATCTCTTGCCTTCAAGTTCTCATTTTTTTTTCCACTAGTCTAATCTTATAATAAATGATTACATTATACTTAAGATTCCACCATTTAACAGGGTGCTTATCAAAGAGGTCACCCTTGTGTCACAAAACAAGTAAAGACATTTAATAAAGCATCCGTTCAAATGAGATTATGTTGGTAAAGCATGAAGGCATGAAATAATGCTGATTCCCTCCCCTCCATTTAAATCTAGTCTCATGGAATGCAAACTCTATTCCCTCAGCTGAGACACACTGAGTGTTCTGGCACAGCTTACCTGTGAGAGGCTGCTCGAGGAGGTATTCTGGGAGGCCTTTCAAGGGACTTGAAGGGGGCTCTCTCTGCATACTGGGGACCTGGGCTACGGCTTCTGCTAACTTCCGGGCTTTTGTTAACTTCTGGGAATTCATTGTCCTTTAGCAAGGAAAATCAGGAGGAAGAAAGGGAGAAAAAAATAAATTTAAGTTACTCCTGTAGGATAATAAGGGCCAATAAGCAGGAGTTTATGGAAGACTTGGTCAGCTGCTTCACACAGACATTCACACAGGCATACAAGACTATCATGTCTTCCAATTTCAAGATAAAATTAAAAAAAAAATTCATTAAATAAAACTGTTCTTTTAAGGAAACAGAATTTTAAATCATCCTCAGACAAAAATTTTACAAGGGAGGATTGGTCCCAGTCTTACCTCATTGTCACCTTCCATCCCACTGCTTACACTGAGGATGCTTCGGGTGCTGGAACGGTTACTATTGCTACCTAGTTGATGGAAAGAAAAAACCAGTTGAACCTGATGTAGAATCACATACATTAGAAGTAAATCAAATATTTGCCTATAACTGAGGTACTTTTTTTTGTTGTTTCTAAAAAGAGTGTGTGTGTGTGTGTGTGTGTGTGTGTGTGTGTGTTTATACACATGGTTTATAACCAAATTGACAACTTTATTTTGAAGCTTTATTTTTGCATACTTCCAGCTTAAAGCTATATGACTCAAATGCCCCCTCCTCATCCTATTTATGATCACTTGTAATTGAGGGCCCTCAGCTATTCACTAACATTTCTGCATCTGAAAAATATTAGTTGAAATTGAAAAATATGGAAAAGAAGCAAATAAAATAATATTGATATTATTTTGTCAAAGACATTACATCTTTTTTGAAAAAGTAAATGGAAAATAGCATGGAGTTTGAGCTTTTAAGTATTATTTCAATGTCTGTTTTTGTTTATGAGTACTAATACATAGGGCAGCAAGATGATCCAATGGATGGAGCGTCAGACCTGAAGTCAGAAAGCCTCATCTTGCTGAGACCTCTCAGATACTTACAAGTTGTATAACCCTGGACAAATCACTTGACCCTTTGCCTCAGTTTCCTCATCTGTAAAATGAGCTGGAGAAAGAAATGGCAAACCACTCCAGTATCTTTGCCAAGAACATCCCAAATGAGATCATGAAGAGTCAGACTGAACAATAAACACTTGCTACCTGCAGGAAAAATCATTTTATACCTGTAGCTCTATAAAATGAGGAGCTGAGACCAAATAATTTCCTTCCTGCTTTAAATTCTCAAATTCGTAATTTGGAATAAGGCATATATAGCGTTTTATCTGTCCCAATGTAAGGCTTGCCTTTAAGGAATGTCCTACTATACAGAGGTCAAATCTCATTATAGTGAACTTCAAAAAATTGTTCAAATTCTTGTTCTGTACTAGAATTTTGTTGTACCAAATATAATACAAATAAATGGGTCATTCACTAAGGTCTGGAAGACCTTTCTTTTTCCTTTCTTTCTTTTATATGGAGATTAGTTAAAACCATATAGAATTTGCAATTATGTTTCTATAGATCCCAAACTATAATAATAATACCTGACTTAGAATATTTAAACATATACATATGTATGTCTATGCATGCAATTATCTACCTTTTCAGTCATTTCTGACTCTTAATGAACACACAGATCATTCTGTCTGTGAAGTTTTCTTGCCAAAGATACTGGAGTGGTTTTGTCATTTTGTCATTTGACATTAAGGCAAACAGAGGTTAAGTAGACTTGTCCAAGGTTACACAGCTATTAAGTGTGAGACTGAATTTTAACTCAGATCTTTCTGACTTCAGACCCAGAGTTCTAACCATTGTGCAATCTAGATATTTCCTACATATAGCCAATTCAATAACAATGTGGGCACTTCAAGATTAAAAAAGCATTCTACATCAACTCATTTAATCTTCACAACAACTGTATGAGATATCTATTTATTATGCACAGATACAATTAGATTCTTTTTTATAGAACTGAGAGAGATTATGAACTGGCCTGTGGTCACACAGCTTGTGATTTTAAATCTTGTGTTCTTTCTAATATACTAGATTGCCCCTCAAGTTAAAGAGTGTAAAGGTAGTAATGATAATGATGATAATAATAATGATAACCTTCACTGTTGATTTTTTGGGGCGTTTTTGAAAGGCAATGGGGTTAAGTGACTAGTCCAAGGTCATATAGGTGATTATTAAATGTCTGAGGTCAGATTTGAACTCAGGTCTTCCCGACTCCAGGACCAGTGTTCTATCTACTGCACCACCTAGCTGCTCCCAACTTTCATTGCTGACTGACCATTGGGTATATGCCTAGTATTGGTTTTTCTTTTTTAATTAAATTATTTTCAATCACCACCAATTCCTCCTTCTCACTCTCCTTCTGCCAAACACCTTGTTGCAAACATGTATAGTGAAGTAAAACAAATTCCCTTGTTTTGAAAAGTCTCCACATGTGCTTGAATATATCATCTTCCTACTGGGGGTGGGTAGCATGTTTTATCATAAATTCTCCAGAATTGTGGTTGGTCATTATGTCAATCAGAGTTTATAAGTCTTTTAATGTTGTTCTTTACAATATTGTTGTTAAGATAAAGTGATCTCTTGGTTCTATTCACTTCACTTTTCATTAATTCACATGTCTTCCTAGGTTTTTCTGAAATGATCTCCTTTATAATTTCTTATGTCACAATATTATTCCATCATATGTATATACTATAACTTGTTCAGCAGTTCTTCAATTGATGGGTATTCCTGTCAGTCTCTAATTGTTTGCTACTCCAAAAAAGAGTTGCTATAAATATTTTATAAATATTTTGTCAATCTTTAGAGTTTGCTTTGCTTAGGACGAATCCCTTCCTTATTATACCCTCCCTCTTCTTCCTTTTTTCTCTTCTCTCCTTACTTCTTGTTTCTCTCTTGAATGAAATATATTTCTGTACCCTACAGTGTATATTCTTCACCCTTTTAACCAATTCAGATGAGAGTAAGGTGCAAGGGTTGCTTGCTCCCATGACCTCTTCCAATTTTTTAATATAGTCAAGGTTATATTTTCCTCATCTTTCCTCTCTCTTTTCCTCCCTAGTATATTCCTCCTTTTATCCCTTTTCATTCTTCTAAGATAATCACAAGATGATAGAACTAATCCCTACCCTGTGATTAATTACTAATTACTAATAGACTCCACAACCCTGGATGACGATAGGATTGAGGTGATGCATCTATCATCTCTCCATATTAGAAAGCAGACAGTTATTTAGCCCCTTATGACTGTTTGCTCATGTTCACCTTTTTATGTTTCCCTTGATTTTCATATTTGCATTTCAAAGTTTCGATGCAGCTCTGGGTTTTTGATTAGGAATGCTTGTAAATCTACCATTTCAATAAAAGTTTATTTTTTTTAACCCTATAGGACTCAGTTTTGCTAGTTAATTTTTTTCTTGATTATAAATCTATATCTTTTGTCTCTGGCAAATTATATTCCAAGCTCTATGATTCTTTATAGTGGTAACTGCTAAACTGTTTGAAAACTTAACCATAGTTCCTCAGTACTTAAATTATTTCTTTCAGGAGTTTTTCAGCTTTTTTTCAGGCTCTTTAATCTGAAAGTTCTGGATTTTGGCTATAGAATCCCTGGGAGTATTCATTTTGAGGTTTCTTCCTGGAGTTGAGTGATGGTTTCTTTCTATTTCTATTTTGCTCTCCAATTCTGAGAGAGCTGGACAATTTTCTTTCATGGTTTTTTCTATGAAACAGTTTATATCTTATATTATTCAGTTTTTTGACCTCATTTTAATGTTCTTTATTTTCTCATGGAATATTTATCTTCTGTACGTTCCATTTCTAATTTTCAAAGAATTCAGTATTAGGTTAATATTTTGAACCTCTTGTTCTAAGCTGTTAATTCCATTTTCAATTCTATCTTCTGCAGTTCTAATTTTTTCCATTTTCCCCCTTTAGTAGTCTCATTTACTAAAATAATATTATACTACAAAAAAAAAAACCTTCATCTCTTCTAGGAATCTGAGTTGAACTTGTGTCCAAACTATTTTTTTAAGGCTTTTCTTGTAGATGCTTTGGAATCATTCTCTTCTTCTGGGTTTGTCTTCAATGTCTCTGTCACCATGGTATTTTTATATGGTGGGATTCTTGAATTGTCTGCTCCTTCTTTCAGTTTACTTCCTGATTCTATCCTTTCTCTGTAACAGAATCTTCTGTAGCTGCTTTCCTAGGTACAGCCCCTCCCCAGAGTCTGCAGACCTCTCTTCCTGGTCTTTAACTTTGCCTATCTGAGCTGGAAAAAAATGACTCACTAAGATTTTTTTTTCCCCTTCTTGGATTTCCTGGTCAGGGCTTGGTCTGACTAGTTTATAGATCTATGTTATATGGTTGTTGAGGCAGAGCTCAGCTGTAATGCTTGCTGCTTGCTACCAGACTAGCCCTTCAATAGGAGTAATGAGCTTATCAAATTCTCTTTACTAATAGACTTTGTGTCTTGTTCACGGGACAGCTAACTAGAACTAATTGTTCTTTTCATTTTTGTTTTTGTGAACTTTTAAAAAATCATCAACAAATGCAAGTATCTAATATACAAAGGACAAAAAAGAGGCATCTATATGAAACTATGAACTAATATTACAAACAATTTGTTTTTTAAAAGTGCATTTTAAATTTGATAAACAAAACTGCCTCATTTGTGTTGCTTTCCATTTCTTTCCTCTGTGCAATTAAAAAAAAATCTTTCACTGATATCTTTTCTTTATCCTAAATTTTATTTTCTTTTAATGAAAATAAGTTTTCATTTTCTTAACTTGAACCCAGGTTCTTGATGACTCAAAGCCCAGTCTTCTATCCACTGGCACAACTGGATTAAATCATGTATGCAAGACATTTGCACACAGAATGTTCATAATGACAGCTAAGTCAGATGTTGTATTGGAATGGTAGAAAAAACGCTGGTCTAGGAATTAGAAGATCTAGGTATTAGTGCTGAATGTGAATCTAACTTGTGCAATTTAGGACAAATACATGACCTCTCTGGTTCTAAGATGCCTGATCTCCAAAGGGAGAACTTGAACTACACCAGTGATATCAAAATCAAATAAAAACCAAGGGCTCCTTGCCTGCCTGCCTAAATTGACTTAGAAAATCATATGTTAACATTATCTATGTACTATTGTATTTTTATTTACTTTGTTAACTATCTCCTAATTGTTTTACATAATTGAATGTATATAACCTACATCAGGAGGGAGCAGGTAAGGGAAGGAAAGAAAAAATTTGGAACTTAAAATTTAAAAAAACTCAATGTTAAAAATTGTCTTTACATATAACTGTAAAAAATGAAATCAAAGTTAAAAATTGTCTTTATACATAATTTGGGGAGGAAATAAATATTTAAAAAATGTTTAAAGTATTTCCCAAATACATTTTCATGTGGTTCTCTTGCATTGCTCTGAACCTGAAGACCCACAGAGGTTCTTTCCATCTTGGATACTAGTTTCACAATATTCCCTCAGGTACCCTGAGCTATACCATTTTTTTAATACTTGTGATTTTCCAGAGGAGTAATTTAACATGTTAGCTATTGAAATTTATGACTGTCTAGTTCCCTTCTAACTCTTTTATCATTTTCTGATGAAGGGCATAAAGTTTATTGATGAAGAGTGAGCATAATCAGAAACATTTGTGAGGTTAGTAAATCAGGAGTCAGCTCACAGTCTCACTAGGTGGACTAATAAAGGCAATAACTCTTGTCTGCATAAGGCTATGAGTTGCCTTGATATAAGTTGATATAAGTATCAGAGACTTATATTCAAGTTTTTGTCAAAAATAAGTTTCTTCATTCATCTCTGCACTAATCTAAAAAGTTATTATTCTTGAAGTTCATACCTTGCTTTAGTTTGTCTTAAATCTAGCTTTATTCAGACCACTCTTACATCCAAAGCTTAGAGTTTGCCATCTCTAAAATGAAAAATGTCAATGTTGTGGAGGGGAGAGATCAAAGAAATAAACTAATGTTGTTTTGAGTATTTATTTGATTTTTTTGATACAGATTTGTGATTTTCCCAGTGAAGAGGAAAAACTATTGTGGAAATTTCCTTCTCTAATGTAGATGGACAACTCATCTATAGCTTGTAATTTCAACCAACTGATATTTCAGACAAGACATGTTCCTGATTCCAAAGCTGGCCTTTTATCCAAAATGCTACATTACTTTTCCACAGATACCATATTGGTCCAGAGATAGGTCACACTCTTAAAATGAAATTTCTTCAAAATAATTATATATGTACACTTAAAAATAATTTGTACTCAAAAGATATATTTTATATGATTTGGGTACTTTTGGGGTCTTTTATTTCAAATAAAGATTGTTTTATTTATTTTTGTCATCAATGTTCTCCGTCACTTCAAATATCCTTTCTCTCAGGTTTATACAAGTCAGCTTATGGGTAAACATCCAGCCAATCCTGATCAAATGTAATGTATGCAAAATGGGAAAGATAATATTAAGTATTCAAGATACCCACTTCTTAGACTTGGAAGAAGAAAAGGAAGGAATTTTGAACCCCCACACTCATCCATGACCTGACATGCTGCAGATGCTTATTACCTATGTGACCCTGAGTGACCCTAACTCCCATTTCTTCCTTTGAAAAATGAGGGGGGTCAGACTAGACACTCTCTGAGCTCCCTTCCAGATGGTCTCAAATGGATGCTGGACTCCCATGTATGCCTATCCGGCTCTATCCTCATCCCTACCCTGCTCCCCCCACTTACTTGATGTACTTGAAGTGCTTTCTGTTTTCCAGTCACCCCGGCGTAATGTATTTTTTGGTGGCAAGATGCTCTTCCTGGGGCCAGTTTCATAGATTCCATACTCTATTTTTCCAGGGAGTTGCTGAGAATGTCTAATAGGAACTGTGATCTCTAAGTCTGAATCAGAAAGGAAAAGGGAGAATATTAAGCAAGAATCCCAAATATCGATCCCAAATAACAAGCACTTGTTATGTATCTATTATTTGTCAGGCACTGGGGCTATGAGGACAAAAATAGGGAACATTCCCTGTCCTTAAGGAAATGCCATTCTGTAAGGGAGTTTACATTCTATCAAATTCATTCTGTTCACCAGAGTCAGTAAAAGGGAAAGGGAATATACATTTATTAAATGCCTAGGATGTGCCAGCTGCTATGCTAATTACTTTACAAACATTATCTCATTTGATCCTCACAACAACCCTGGGAGGCAAGTGCTGTTATAGTTTTATAGGGAGGAAGTTAAGAGATTTGCCCAGGGTCATACAGCTAGTAAGGTATGAACCCAGGTCTTCCCAAGTCCCAGAGTTCTATCTACTGTACTATCAAGCTGCTTCCCTGAAAAAGAACAAGAACAAGAACATGAAGAACAAGAAAAGGAGAAGAAAAGGAGGAGGAAAGAAGAATGAGGAGGAAAAAGAGCCCAAACTCTTGGCTTTCTAGAGACTACCTGTCTCACTTGATCCTGAAATGGGCAGTGAAGGTTGGAAGAGGTGACTCTGGAAAGAGGATAAGCACCTCAGCTATAAATGGACTTAACATCATCTTCTACTTACAGTATGTACTTAGAAGTACTAAGTACTAAGTACAGTATGTATTTAGAAGATTTCTAGATTTCTGGGAAGAGCAATGCAGAAGGGAATGGGCACCCACCTCTGAAATACAACCATGCTTTTAATTCCCTCTAGGGAAATCTTAAATCCTTGCAGAGGAAGACCAACACTATATGGTCTTCCTTTTTTTTTTATCATAATCCAAGAGGGGCTGAAGCACCATGAAGCAGGAATTTTTAATCTGGGGTCTGCAAACTTCTTTTCTTCTTCTTTTTTTTTTGCAAGGCAATGGGGTTAAGGGACTTGCCCAGGATCACACAGCTAGGTAAGTGTTTGAGGTCAAATTTGAACTCAGTCCTCCTCATTCCAGGGCAGGTGCTCTATCTACTGCACCACCTAGCTGCCCCCACCACAAGCTTAATATCTACACTATTTGATAAGTATAAGTCATTATAATTGGACATAATTTCTCCTGCTTTAGTTTTTCAGTCTATGTCCTGCAGAAATTAATGTTATTATGAGATGGGATCCTTAGGATCCATCAGGGTGCCAGAGTGACAAAATGTAAGTTAAGAACACCTGCCTTAGACTCAGAAACTTTTTGAAAACAATTATAAAACACTTCTCACACAAATTAAATCAGATTTAAATAACTGGGCAAACATCAACTGCTCATGGATAGATTGAGCTACTACAATAAAAATGACAATTCTACCAAAACTAAACTACCTGTTTAGTGCCCTACCAATCAAAATTCCAAAAAAATTACTTTAATGAGTTAGAAAAAGTTGTAAGTAAATTCATATGGAGAAATAAAAAGTTGGGGGCGGTTAGGTGGTACAGTGGATAGAGCACTGGCCCTGGAGTCAAGAGTACCCGAGTTCAAATCCGGCCTCAGACACTTAATAATTACCTGTGTGTCCTTGGGCAAGCCACTTAACCCCACTGCCTAGCAAAAACTAAAGAGAGAGAGAGAGAGAGAGAGTCAAGAATTTCCAGGGATTTAATGAAAAAAAAAGTGTAAAAGAAGGGGGGCTTAACCCTACCCAATCTAAAATTATATTATAAAGCATCAGTCATCAAAACTGTCTGGTATTGGCTAAGAAACAGAGTGGTGGACCAGTGGAATAGACTAGGTGCAATAGCAGGAAATGATTATAGTAATCTGCTGTTTGATAAACCTAAAGAGTCCAGCTATTGGGATAAAAACTCTCTTTGATAAAAAACTGCTGGGGAAAATTGGAAGTTAGTATGGAAGAAACTTAGATTAGCCCAACACCTCACACTCTATACCAAGATAAGATCCAAATGGAACCAGGATTTAGACATAAAAAAAATACTATAAGCAAATGAGAAGATCAAGGACTAGTTTACCTGTCAGATCTATGGAAAGGGGAGCAGTTTATGACTAAGGAAGAGATAGAGAACATCACTAAAAAAACAGATGATTTTGATTACATTAAATTAAAAAGCTTTTGCACAGATAAAACCACTGTAACCAAGATCAAAAGAAATGTAGTAAACTGGGAAACAATCTTTACAACCAATGTTTCAGACAAAGGACTCATTTCTAAAACATATAGAGAACTGAGTCATATTTTAAAGAAAAGCCATTCCCCAGTTGACACAATGGTCAAAGGATATGCAAAGGCAATTTACTGATGAAGAGATCAAAGCAATCCATAGTCAAATGAAAAATTGCTCTAAATCATTGCTTATTAGAGAAATGCAAATTAAAGATTCTCTGAGGTACCACCTCACACCTCTCAGACTGACCAATATAACCAGAAAGGATAATGATCATTGTTGGAAGGGTTGTGGGAAATCTGGGACACTATTGCATTTGGTGTAGCTGTGAACTCATCCAACCTTTCTGGAGAGAAATTTGGAACTATGCCCAAAGGGCAACAAAAATGTGCATACCCTTTGATCTGGCAATACCAGTACTGAGTCTATACCCTGAAGAGATGATGAAAAAGGGTAAAGACATCACTTGCACAAAAATATTCATAGCAGCCCTGTTTGTGGTGGCAAAGAATTGGAAATCAAGTAAATGTCCTTCAATTGGGGAATGGCTTAGCAAACTGTGGTATATGTATGTCATGGAACACTATTGTTCTATTAGAAACCAGGAGGGATGGGAATTCAGGGAAGCCTGGAGGGATTTGCATGAACTGATGCTGAGTGAGATGAACAGAACCAGAAAAACACTGTACACCCTAATAGCAACATGGGAGTGATGTTCAACCTTGAAGGACTTACTCATTCCATCAGTGCAACAATCAGGGACAATTTGGGGCTCTCTGCAATGGGGAATACCATCTGTATCCAGATAAAGAACCATGGAGTTTGAATAAAGTTCAAGGATTAGCCCCTTTAATTTAGAAAAAAACTGATATCTTATTGTCTGATGTTGTTATCTCTTATACTTTATGTTTCTTCCTTAAGGATATGATTTCTCTCTCATCACACTCAATTTGTTCAACATGGAAACAATGTAAAGACTGAGAAATTGCTTTCAGTGGGGCTATGGGGGAGGGAAGTAAGATGGGGGGGGGAAATTGTAGAACTCAAAATAAATAAAATCTTTAATTAAAAAAAAAAAAGAACTCCTGCCTTAAAGAGAAGTCCCACAGGAGCACAAACTTCTAAGGCTAAGCTGCAGTATGGATAGGTTCCCACTAAGTAGAGTTCCCTTATTCAACAAAGGGTTAAAAATATGGACTAACAGTGAAAATTATGGCTTCCACTGGTTTCCATTCAATTCAACAAACATTTATTAAATACATACAACTTCTCTCTGTGTGTGTCTGTCTCTGTGCTCTCTCTCTCTCTTTTCTGTCTCTGTGTGTGTGTGTCTGTCTCTCTGTTCTCTCTCTCTCTCTCTCATCTGTCTCTCTGTGTGTTTGTGTGTGTGCGTGCGTGCGTGCGTGTGTGTGTGTGTGTGTGTGTGTGTGTGTGTGTGTCTGTCTCTCCTCCTCTAGATTTCTACCCAGAATCAGGTTGGAACCTGGTCTAACCCTTCAGGGAATATGACTATTTCTCCTGGCAGAGGACACCTATCTCTGAGAACTCTCATTTCCCCAGAAAACACACTTGAGAAGCCAAAGCAAGAGGCCAAATCTACCACTGCCCGTTTCTAAGCTTCAGAATCATCATCCAGCCTTCCCAAAGCACCTGGGTGCGTCCTGTTTGCAGATATAGGATTTCTTGTTTGCTTTTAACTAAAGAAACTTTTATAACCCAGGAAGTTCCGGCTGGCCGGGTTTGGCTGAAGGTTGTCTTTCAAAGAGGAGGGAGCCCAGCTGCTGGGATTCTAGGCAGTGGTCCAGTCAAGAGCTTGCTAAGAGATATGGTATCTGGTGTGGGAGGGAGTAGCAACTGAGGCCAGAGAAACCCAAAGACATGCTCTGCAAGGTCTTAAGGTCTCCCTAGAGGGAATTAAAAGCATGGTTGTATTTCAGAGGTAGGTGCCCATTCCCTTCTTCATTGTTCTTCCCAGAAGTGTAGAAATCTTCTAAGTACATACTGTAAATACAAGATGATGTTAAAATAAACATTTCTAGATTTAGAATTTAATTTTTTAAAATAAATTTTCACTTTAGGTTCTCTTTTTCTAGGGGTGAAGTAGAAACACTGAAACCCAACCTGCTTCCATTTTAAGAAGGGAAATGACAGGACAGCAAATATTTAAATGGAAAAGATATGAAATTTATGCATATCGGTGTGAATGAAGACTTAATCCCCAGATTCATTCACTGCTTTCTACTTTTATGTGGGAATTTTCTCAGTCTCTGGTTGGTTACAACTTGGTTACAAAGTCCTTAATCACCTAACTCCAATCATTTTTCCAGTTCCTTTGATTATTCTATTTTATACACCCTTTATAATTTTTGTTTTGTTTTGTTTTTCCAGTTGTGTCTGACTCTTCATGACCCCATCTGGTGTTTTCTTGGTAAAGGACATTCCATTTTACAAATGAGGACATTGAGGCAGACACTATTCAATGATTCGTCTAGGGTCACAGAGCTAGTATCTGAGAACAGATTTGAACTTGGGAGATGAGAATTCTAAGACCCTGCTCTCTATACACCGCACCAACTAGCTGCCCCATTACACATGATGCCACCTGTATAAACTGACCTTTTGGCCATTCCTCAGACACAATATTCCATTTCCTGTCTTTGGGCTTTTCACTTGCTGTCCTCTGTGACCCCTCCTCAGCCTCTTCAAATGCCTCATCTACAGGCAGCCTTTCCTGTCCCTCCCTTCTGCGCCACCAGTGTTCCCACCATATTCCTGTCATAAGCTCCTAGAGGACCAGGAAGAGTTCCTGGCACAAAAAAGATATTTAATACATGCTTCTTGATGGGTTAGACCTCCACCTTTCCCAACCCCTTTAGAGACAGAGGAAAGTGTAAAAGTGTAAAAGTCATGGGGTACAAGCTCTCCACAGGGCCTTAAGACCCCTACCAGAAAGGTCCACTGCCACTAAGAATAAAACCAAAGAGTGAAGGAATACTTTAATAAGGTCATGGGATTTAGAAAGGTTCCTTTGAATAGGATCTTGACAAGCATCTTTCAAGAGATTTAGGGCCTCTTGATAACTTTTTTAGAAACTGATCCATGGATGTTTATTTTGCTGCTATTTTTTTCAAATTTCTAATCACTTCAAATTTTCCTGTAGGGAAGCACAGACATTAGAGATAAAATTCTTGATCTTCCTGTGCTTGAAAGAGGAAGTAAGCTGCTGTCTCATCAACAACTAACAATTCCAATTGCACCCTGATGCTATTGGAGACATATATGCTTGCTTTGCTACCTTCGTACTTAATATTTATCCCTTGCTGCCTCATGGTAGAGGGTGGGGAGGACTTCAAAGCTTTGACCTGAATCATGACTAATTCCAAAGTTTCAAAACTATGGAATGTGATCCCGAATCTACTACATTATTACTACTATTTTCTACTATAACCAGAGACCTAAGCATTGTGCCAGATAAAACATAATTAATACCTGCTTGTTTCCCAGATTTTTGCTTCTCTAGTTGTCTTCGAGTTATGCTGTCTCGTAATCGTTTAAGATTTTCCTGGAAGATAGAAAAATAAATTTATTTTTAATATATATTTTGACACCAAAGTATATATATATATATATATATATATATATATATATATATATATATATATATATGCAGACAATTTTTAAAGAATAAAATGTGTCCCTGAAAATATCAGGAAAAAAGCCAACAGTTTCAGACTTTTATTCTTTTTTTATGTCCCAAAGTAAGATATCTCCAGCAAGTTAGGTAGCACAATGGATAAAGTGCTGAGCCTGAAGTCAGGAGTTTCTCAACTGCCTTCTAGTTCCTGTTTAGAGTCTGAGGCACCAGAGTAGTGAAAACACCCAGCTGGGAGTCAGGAGGCTAGAAGTCGAGTCCCAGGACTGAGATCACCAAATAATAAATAGGGAAGCAGGCCTTGAACCATCTCCTAGGAATGCTGGCTTATGTGGAAGAATACTTGCTCCTACAGCTCCCTATCTCTCAAGACATGCTAGCTCTAGAGAAGCTACCCTGAGTTCAAAGCCTGCCTTAAACACTTCCCCCTCTCTACCTCAGTTTCCTCAACTGTAACATGAGCTGGAGAAGGAAATGGCAAACCACTCCAGTACCTTTACATGCACTGCACTCTAGAACTCTAGATGCATGTCTCATTTCTCTTGACCAGGGATTCTTAACCTTTTTGTGCCATCAATCTTTTTGAGTAGGCTGTGGTCCCCTTCTCAGAATGTTTTTAAGTGCATAGTAGGATAACTCTGGCAATCCAAAGGTTAATGGAAATAAAAATAAAAAAGGGACCCATGGGTCCTTTTGGCAAGCTGGCAAAGCCTGTGGACCCTTTTTCAGAACATTCTTAATTACATACAGAGAATGAAAACTCCTCTTAGCTTTTACAGCCAAGTCTTACAACTTATTTCATCCCCGGTGTCTCATAGTCAGTAGTTTTCAATTCCCCTCTCTGGGCCTCAGTTTACTCATCTGTAAATTGGGCCATACAATCTCTAAGGTACCTTCCAGCATACAGCTGGTGCTTAATTAGTGCTGATTGGTGGATTGGTACTCCTCTTTGTAGATAGCTATCCTACCACAAGGCAGTGGCAAGGAGGGGGTTAGTTAGGGAGCCCCTGCAGAAGGGAGGGCAGTGAAAGGGGCATGTTGTAGAGGGGAACATCCTGCCTAGAGAGGGCTACAAGCTAGTCAGGAGGAGGGCTGACACCATGAACATCTGGCCACACAACGGTATATCATTGGCCCGGCTTTTTTTTCCCCCTTAAATAGAAAGCTCTCAGGGTGTCATCTGTGCTTCCTGCCTGGCTCCCTAAAAGGAAGTCAACCGGATCCAGTCCATGTTAGAGAACCAATGACGAGTTAATCATTCAGTCAATATTTATTAAGAGACTGGACAAAAGGTGTAGAAGGAAGCAAACAGCAGGCAAAGGTGTGGTAGGCTCAGAAAAGGGAAATGGTCCAGAAAGGGAGGATGGGACCAGCCTGGGGAAGCTTTGGGAATTCAGTTAAGAAATTCTGACTTTATCCTATAAACTTCTGAGAGACACTGAGGGAGGCTGGGCCAAAGCGGGTCATGGTCAAACACTGCTTTAGGATGTGTAGTGCACCAAGCTTCAGAAATTCACCAGTGCCATCTACCACCTTGGAGAGAGCCTGGAAGGTGGGTGACTGCTTTGGGGGAAGGGCTGCCCACCCCTCCAAGTTTATGTGGGAGCTTCTGGTGGTTACCACACCCTCAGACTCACTCACAGAGCATGAAATTAATGAACACTTCTAAGTTGGTTTTCCCCACATGAACTGCTGCTAAGCTACCTTCTCTCATTTTGTACTTTGACTCCTGATAATCTGAATGAAGAACTTTAAATTTACTCTTGTTAAATTCTGTCTTATTAAAATATTTTTTTCTTGTTAAATTCTGTCTTATTAAAATATTTTTGAATCTTGACCCTATCATTGAATGCATTGGCTCTCCTTAACTATACATCTGATTATCCAGTTTCTAGGTCACTATCAAAAGTTGCACAGGACTGGGCCAAAACAGAGCTCTAGAGTAAATTACTAGAGGAATACTTCCATGTTGATATTATAAAAAATAACCTTTATTGGATTATTATTGAATTTTATGTATTATATAATTCTATAACCCAAAAAGGATTTTCTAAGCAAAACTGAAGTGATTTTCCATTTTCTTCTTCAGCTTATTTTACATATGAGGAAACTGAGGAAAACAAAGTTAAGTGACTTTCCCAGGGTCACACAGCCAGCAAGTGTCTAAGACTAGATTTGAACTCAGGTCTCCCTGACTCTGGTCAAGACCCTACACTCTTTCCACTGCACCACCTAACTACTCCAACAAGTTGTAGTTGGCAAGGATTTAAGTTTGTATTCCTAAGTCTTTCAAATTACGAAGACTTTAAAAGCTCTAAGTTCCTATTTTCTGACTGCAAGTCCAAGCTTGTGCCAATACATTCTAAGGGCTCCTCATGAACTAATTTAGAACATTTCTCTTACTATAGCTCTCACTATATCTTCATCAACCTTGAGCTCCTAACTGAGCTGCTTGTTCTGTCCTGTAAAATGTCATCTGGGGGGCAGCTAGGTGGCTCGATGGACAGAGCACCAGCCCTGGAGTCAATTACGTAGTTGTGTGACCTTGAATAAGTCACTTAACTCCACTTCCTTGTAAAAACTAAAAAAAAAAGTCATCTGATTTGAGTTGACAAAACCAAAATAGAACATAAATAGTTTTGAGGTACCGCTCCCCTGTAAATATTATCTCCTTCATTAGAATGTAAACTCCTTGAAGGCAGGGGATGTCTTGCTTTTTAATATTCTCCCTGCTACCCAATTTCCAACATACAGTTTTTATAGTTTTTATAATTTGCAAGACTTCTGAATACAAAATTAAGTCTTATCACTTGCACTTACTACTCATTCTGAATGATGATAACTGGGCCACCAGGTGGCACCCTAGTGCTGGACCAAGTTCAAATCCAGCTTCATGGCTTACTAAGCTGTGTGACTTTAGGCAAGTCACTTTATGGCTGCCTGCTTCAGTTTCCTCTACTGTTAAATGGGGATAGCCACAGCACCTACCTCCCAGGATCTCAAATGAGATAGCAGCTGCCTAGTCTATGAATGCTAGCTATTATGACTATTTTATCCATGATCATCCTCCATGCTACACCATTTCCTTAGAACAGCACTTGGCCAATAGTATTTCTACTTTTTCATTCAATCAGTGCTCTGAACCAAGAGACAAAGTCACAGCCCATTGACTACGTGTGAAGACAGCTTCCCAAACCGAGTCACAGAGAGTAGGCTCAGGCCGGACAGCAGAGGAATTTCTCCTTTACTTTCTGACCTTGCTGGGAGGTGCCAGAGGCAGAGGGCTCTAGTCAGCCCTCTGCGCTGGACCCTTCTTCTGCCTGCCCCAGCAACAAGGCAGGCCACAGGACAGCTGCTAGTGGCTCTCCACCCAGGATGCTTTAGCTCTGCTCAGGGCAAACATGTGAAAAGCAGAGATACCTGCTGAAAGCGAAAAGACTCCGACCTCTTCTTCTGATTCAGCTGCCACTCCTTGAAGTGAAGGACAGCCTCATCCACGTTAACGATGCCCAGTTTCACTTGTTCCTGTAAGGTGATGAGCTGTCTCTGACCGGGAGTCTTCATGCCAGCGAATGGATCATAGATGCTGGACTGGGGTCTGTCCCTCCATGGCCTGACCAGTGACTCTGAAAAGAGATAAAATTGGGCTAACATCACAAAAACGCATCTGGCAGGGCAAAGCAGGCAGCTTTCAATCAACAAACATGTATTAAGCATCTACTATGTGCTAAGTCCTGGAGACACAAAAAGGCCAAAGCACATACATCCCTACCCTCAAAGAGCTTTCAAGAGAATGATTCTGAGAGACTGGAAAAGATCAAAAAGTGGTGTTGTAGCATCCCTGCCAATAGAAAATAAGGGGATTGGCTAGATGAACTCGAAAATCCCTTCCAATTCTAAATCTGAGATCCTATGAATTTATGTAAAATGGGGTAAAGAAGGGGAACAAAAGTCTACAGACAATCTGACATAAATTACTTTAAGAATATTGAGTTAGGACTTATCTATATATCATATATATATATAAGATCTTAACTATACATCATATATATATGTATATATATATATATATATATATAGCATCTTATCTATATATCTTCCTTCCACTCTTTTCACAACATACCCCAGTCACTAAACTGTCTATGCCCTTTGGCTCCAAAGAACTCCAAGAAAGATGAAAAAAACTCCTATGTACAGAAATGTTTCTAGCCGCTTTTCAAGTTATAGAAAAGAAATGAAAGGTAATGGGGCACCTGTCAAGAATGCCATGGAATATTATTATGCCATAAGAAATGATAAATGGATTTGAGAGAAACCTGGCAAGACTGATATGAAGTGAAGTAAGCAGAGCCAGAAGAACAATCTATAGGATGTAAAAAAGATTATAAAGACAAAACATCTTTAAAAGACTCTGATCAATGCAATGGCTGATAGGATTCCAGAGAACCAATGAGTAAAAGCATATTACCCATCTCCAATTGAGAAGAGACAGACTCAAATTGAAGAATGAAACAAATCTTTGCTACAAAGGTTTTGTTTGTCTTTCTTCTCAGTTTGGGAGGAGTGAGGTGGGTAGAGAGAAAGGGAAACTAGAAATAAGGTTACCAAAAAAGAAAAAAGAAAGAAAGAAAAAAAAGAGATACATTAAAACATGTTTTTGAAATGCACAGAAGAAAATAGAAGGGAATACAGACAAGTGGGACAGCTTTTAAATTTACAAGCCCAATTTATTATATATTTGAAAAATAAGTACATGATGGAAAGTATAGTTTTTTTGGATAACCTTCTCTGTTCCTTAATGTATATAGAATGACTTATTCAATTGATATCTATTAAATTCAGAATTTTTAAAATGGGAAAAAATTCCAGAATGAGTATTCAGTGTTTTCTGAATGAAAAACAAATCATGAGACAATATGGCTTGTGATGAGATTGATCTTTTAGGAAGTTTGGAAACCCTCAAAATAAGAGCCATAGAGTGTAGATCTAAGTAACCAACAGACCCTTTTAAACCATAATCTCCTAGAAAACTATGGATCAGGGGAGCTAGGTGGCGCAGTGGATAGAGCACTGGAGTCAGGAGGACCGGAGTTCAAATACAACCTCAGACACTTAATAATTACCTAACTGTGTGACCTTGGGCAAGTCACTTAACCTCACTGTCTTGCCAAAAAAAAAATGAAAGAAAACTATGGGATCAAAATCTAGTCTAAAATAACAGGTAGAGGAGATCCTACTCAATCAAAGATGAGTCTTCAAGGTGATTTTTATTCTATTCTGCCTTCTCTTCCCAACCTACATAGCCTATTCTAGTGACTCTTGAGATCAAAATCTATCACCTACAGAAGAATGTGATTATGACATGGTTTCCATATTCAGACTAACCCTGATTTTCAACAAAATTCATCTTATCACTTCAGTCATTTGAAGAATGTTAAGTGCCTTCTGTGAGAATAATTGAGAAGCAAATAGAAAACAGACTAAATTTAAGCCTGGAAACAAATTTTAAAAACAACACCAACAACAACAGCAAATACTCTTTCTCCCATCCCCACTTTATTTAAAAAAAAAAGTAACAATGTTCACTAGACCATTTGCCACAGAGGAGAGGGGGATGGGAAGGGAGGGTGGAAGAAAACTGTGTAACTTATACATACATATGTGGATAAATGTTGAAAAACTTTCATAACATATAATTGGAAAAATAAAATAAAATATCAATAATAAATTTTTAAACAGACAAAATACCAATCAAGGAAAGAATTTCTTTTTTACCTTTTCTCATAAACTCAGAAGAAATATACAAATTTCCAGGCCGCTCTTGATTTTTTTCTGAAAACACTAAAAAATAAAGAATATAATATAAAAGCCAGTACCAACTTCTATAGAATCCTCCTCCTGCAATGACTGCAAAATTGGGTGCACATGGAATAAAATATTGTCTTGCCCTAAAGGGGAAAAAACCATACTCTTAAAAAAATCCATAGTAAGTTCATCACAGGAATATGATTCCAATGGAAAGAGACAATTATTGTCACCAAGAATATAGAGGGATTTCTCAACAAAGAGAGACATATAAATATTAGTTCTCCATTTAGAAACACACAGAGAGGAGAAGGAAACTAAATGAGCAAAATAACGAAGTGAATATTAAAAAAAACAAAATTATGATGATCCAATTGAAGTATACTGCAATTATGGGGATCCCTCAAAGTTTGGTCCTGGTTAGAACTCATTAAAAATGTAATATAGGAAGCTGGGCGGCAGTGTCAGATAGATCTAGACTCAGCAAGAGTTCAAATTCAGACTTAGACACTGTGACCCTGGGCAAGTCACCTCATCTGTTTGCCTCAGGTTCCTCATCTGTCAAATGAACTGGAGAAGAAATGACAAACCACTCTAGAATCTTTGCTAAAATAGGAGTCAGACATGATAGAAAATGTCCTATGTCAGTTATAAAATAACTGGACTCGCTATCCCAAAAGGCAGTGAAGGCTGAAAAAATAACAGAATTAGCTAAATAAATGAATGACAGAACTCTACTGGATTGTTTAAAAATCCTAGAATGCTGATGATAGGAGCACAACCCCAACCTTTGGGACTCATATCAACCATGGTCTTTGGTAACTGTTAGTACTGACTTTAATGACAAGACCATTTATTGTTGGTTAACCTCAGATTCTTTGCTTTGTGACAGGACCCTTCCTTCCCTAGCTTCTAGCATCTCTAGTCTGTCCATGTGAGACCAATGGACACCATCAACTCAACTACACAGCTTCACCTTACCACTCTATTAAGGAAACTAGAAATACAATAAATCAATCAACAAGCATCTATCAAATGTCTACAAGCACTGTGTTAAGTACTGGGTTTACAAAGACAAGAATGAAAGGGTTTCTCCCCTCAGGCAGTTTACATTTCATTGTGGTGGTGATGGGGGTAGGGAAATAATACATCATATAAAAATATATACACTATAAATACAAAATAAACTCAAGATCATTTAAGGAAGGAGAACACTAGAAATGTAGGGGATCAGGAAAGGCTTCATATAGAATAATTTGAGTGGAATACTGAATGAAGTTAGGCATTTTTTGGATCAGAGAAAGGAGAGTTATTGGTGGCCAGTCCCAAAGCACAGAGACAGGAAACAGGATGTCCTGGGCAAACAACAGGAAGGCAATCAATTTGCTAGACTGTATAGTATAGAAAGAGGAGGTAGACAGAATAAAGCTGATGAGGTACACTGGGGACAATCTGTGAAGGGCTTTAAAGCCAAATAGAAGAGGCAACTGCCTTGTAGTGAAAAGGGAGTCTGTCTTGTTGTTAGGAAGACATGGATTTGAGGCTTTGCCTTAGACATATACTTAATCCTGAGGGAAAAAAAAATTGCTTCATCTCCCAATGCTCCAGGAAACTGAAGCTCCAAATTACAAAGCAGATGCTAATCTATACGGGAGGGGGGCTTGTGGAGAAGGGGCTTGCATGGCTCAATGAAAGAAGGAGCTGTGCAGGGTTACCCAAGACTGACAGACCATGGGGGAGAGCACTGACAAAGGGTGATCCACAGGAGAAGAAAATGGCAGACCACTCCAGGATCTTTGCCAAGGAAATCCCATGGATAGTACTAAAATGCTAAAAGAGATTACATGAGCCCCTCAGGCCAGAAATCCAAGTGGAAGGACAAAAAGAGTTAGATACAAATGAAAAAATGAACTAATGAAATTCTAAATTTGGGTCAAAAATCCAAATTCAAGTTCAAATACTATCTTAGAAATAATAGGAAACAACCAGATTTCATTGAATAGGTATTGTGGTCACACTTGTTCTTAAGGAAATCCAATCTGTCATCTGTATGTAGAATGAATCAGAGTGGAGATAGAATTGAGGCAGAGATCAATTAAGGCCATTGTAATATAATACAGGGAAGAGGTTGTAAGGGCCAAAACTAAGGTCATCTTCCTGACTTCAGGTCTGGCATTCTACTCACTAGTCACCTACCATGTGCAATAAATGAAACTGATCACTATATAATTATAATGTCCAAGCTGGACTCCAGAGAAATGCTAAGAAAATGAACCTTTCCTTCTTCTTTTTAAAAGCAGAGGAATATTAATGTGAAATACTGCATATATTTTTCAAAAACAACTGATGTGTCTTTTGGATTTGCTGAACAGCTTCCTTTTAATCTTTAAATAAAAATCTTTGTTACAAGGGATGCTTTCAGCTTAGGAAGGCTACCTTCAGAATACAGATGTAACAATAAAAAGCATCAATAACTTTTTTTAAATTAAAAAATTGCTTCTTCAGTTGAGATATTTAGCAAGAAATGTCAGTATCATTAAAATGTAATATATAGCTATATAGAATAATATAATAAAAATATAATATAAAAGTTAATATATAGCTATATATAAAATATAAAATGTAGCTATATAAGTTCCTGGACCAGATCTGGTAATTTCCTCTTACTCTAACTCTTAAAACTAGTAGAATCAAATGTGGTTGTCCTGGAAGTTGTTGGGGAACCATTTAAGGAGGCTATATTTCTCTAACAATTTATAGTCTGAGATTTATAATTATAACACAGTTCCTGGGATGAATTTCACAAGATGAATGGTTCCTTCAGGCAATATTACACGGCATCAGTCTCACCTTTAGCAATATATGATTCACTTTGGGACAGTTGGTGACTGGCATGAGGACTGGTCTCTGGCCTGGGCACAGGCACTGGAGGTCTGTTGGCCAGATCCAAAGAAAAAGCACTATCATTGTCTACTGTGTGATAAAGAGCTTCATCCCCACCAGCAGAGCAAGAGTGTTTCTCCAAATGGGTCACTGTTACACTGTTGCCTAGGAAATAAGAAAGAAATGACCCCATCAGCTTGGCAGAAAGCTATCATTTATAAAAAATATTTAAAACTAATTTGTGAACCAAATATGAACACAGAAAGAAATTTTTTTTTTAACATTTTCACTCTTTACCTCTTTTCCTCCTCTCCTTTCCCACTAATTATTTAGTCACATTTGGGGATCATTTTAGTCCCATTTTACTCCTTGGGATCTAGGTTATTTTTCTATTAAAACTCAAAGATAGATAATGCCATTCAAAGGCTATAAGAGAAGTAGGAACCATTCATTAGATACTTGAATAGAATTATGAGGGGACATCTCTGGATCCACACCAGCTTTTAGGGCCCCAATAAACCTGTTACCTGCTTCCCATAGCAGAACCCATAAGAAGAATCTCACCTTACCCATTTCACCATTACCTGTTTCCTGGGGGTGGTTCTCTGTGCCTACTCTAACAAGCTAACTCACTTCCAAATGTTAGTGGATGACAATAGGTTAGGTGTTAACCCTCTCACTCCATGTGTCTATTTTAACAAGGGCCTTCTTCAACAGACTGATTCATGGTGAGCAGGTTGGAGAAGCTTATTTGTTTTTTTTTTAATTAGGGTTTGGTTTTTTGCAAGTGGTCCTTTCTATATTCCTAAAATCAAACCACAATATGCCACTTTATACAGGAAAAGCTAACTTTCTCCCAGACCCATGCAAAGTCTTAGATTACAGTTTCTCTCCTCTCTTTCCTCTGCCTACAACCCAGTTTTTACCTTCCAAAAATTTGCGAATGATGGAGTCTTTGGTAGTCATAGGAAAAGTGTCTGTGGATTTTGTGTTAGATGCACTGGACTGAAGCATCTCTACATCTGGAAGGAGAATTTGGAATTTAGTTAGTCTACAAGCATTTATTTACCAAGTATTTATTATATAAAAATTAGGGATACATTATATAGGAATTGAGGATACAAAGAAAGGTAGAAACATGGCTTCAAACTCCAAAATTCCCGTTTAATTTCTTATGTCGATTTCTCATATATTGCAATGGGGAAAGTTGAGATGTGTAGGACAGAACAGGAAAGAGAAAAGGGATGAAAAGGGATGCAGTTGTGCTTCAGGAACAAGGAGGCCAATATCACTAGATTGTGGAGTGTGTAGAGGGGACCAAAGCGTCAGATAGGGAAGGTAGGAAGAGGTCAGGTAGTAATAACCAAACAGAGGATTTTTATATTTTATCTTGTAGACATTATTTGAAAAACACTTTCCTTCTCAAACAACCTGCTGGATAGGCATGAAGTCTAAGATTCTGATTTTGTATATGGGTAAACTCAGGTAAAGCAATTTCCCTGAGAGGCTCACAGTGAGTAGGATGCAGTGAATAAGTAGCTTTCAGAAAAATGAAATTTAAGACTCTTATCTTTCAATTCTTGGCCTTGACCACATTTGCCTAAGAGAAGAGATCTAAGAGTTTGAATTTAAATCAATATGCTAAATTGTACCTCAAAAAATCCATATTTTAAAATAAATTAATGGAAATACTTAGTAATTGGGGTCTTCTGATTACATTTCTTTGATAACTATGGGGTAAGGAGAAATGAAAAGCATAGTCCAATACCTTTATTGTTGAAGCTCTTCCTAAAATATATAATTTTATTACCTTATGAAATATAATCAACTGAATGTGATTTGATTCTTTATGATAATCAGATTTTTAATGTGTCAGAAGCATCATTCCAACCACCGAACCGATGATTTCAGAAGGGGTTTAGAGATGATCCAGTTCAACTTCAATTATATGCAGGAGAAAAATGAGGCCAACAAGGGTTACCATTTGCCCCAAAGTTCCATCATTATTTCCAACATGAGAGTTCTACATTTAGAGAAAGTATAAAAGATTCAAATGATCCTAGAAGATATTGGGTTTATTTTTTGTTTGCTTGATTTTTTAATGAATTTCTAACCTAGATATATTTCTTGCCAGCTGCCTCTCTTTCTTTTTTCTATTTTTGCAATTTAAAAAAAATTAGTTTTAATTTATGGAATAAAACAATTATTTCCATAACATAATACAATAAAAAAAGACTGTACATGAAATTGCAAATCTACTATGCACAACTTGCTATTCCTTTCCAATAAACAACAAAATTATCATGTAAATTTTTTTGTTTCTTCCTCCCCCCCACACACACACCAGAAATGGCTACAACAGACACAAATAGTTATATAAATGTAAAATTATTCCATACATACTTCTATTTATCAGTTCTTGCTCTGGATCTGTGCTTTATAGTTTTCTCCCCCATATAGTGCAATAAAAAAAGATGATTGCACATGAAACTGCAAATCTATTATGTATAATTTGCTATCATTTCAAATATACAATAAAATTATCATGTAAATTTCTTTTTTTCTTCTATCTCCCCTTTGAAGAGTTGGCTAATATTAGACACAAATATGTATGTGTGTGTGTGTGTATATATATATATATATATATATATATATATATATATATGTAAGTAAAATCATTCTATACATACTTCCATATATCAGTTCTTATTTTGGATGCAGATAATGTCTTTCTTCATATGTCTTTTATGTTAATTTGAGGATTTATATTAGTCAAAATAACTTATTCATTTGAAATCATTTTTAACAACATTTTTATTTAAAGTTTTGAGTTTCAAACTTTTCCCTCTCCTCCTTCTCTCTTTCCTCTTCTCCTTCCCTGAGACAGTAAGAAATCAAATAAAGGTTATACAAATAAAATTATATAAAAATTTTCCATATTAACCATTTTGTACAAAAAGACTTGGAAAAAGAAAGAGAGAGAGAGAGAGAGAGAGAGAGAGAGAGAGAGAGAGAAATTGAAATCAGTTTTTCCCTCTGGAAGTGGGTAGTATGCTTTATCATTAAGTCCTTTAGAACTATCCTAGGTCATTGTATTGCTGAGAATAGCTAAGTCGATCACAATTCTACATAGAACAATATTGCTGTTATTGTGTATAACATTCTCCTGGTTCTATTCACTTCACTCTCTATTCATTTCATGTAAGTATTTCAAGGTTCTTCTGAAATCATCCTGCTTGTCATTGCTTATAGAACAAGCACCATAATATTCCACTACAATCATATACTACTGTTTGTTTAATTATTCCTCAATTGATGGGTATCCCTTTTCAATTCTTAGCCACCACAAAAAAAGCTCCTATAAATATTTTTATACATATAAGTCCTTTTCCCTTTTTTTGAAGGTCTTTGAGACACCAATGCCTTAGGGTCCCAATTTTCCTACATCCCTTCCAACATTGATCATTTTCTTTTTTTGTAATATCAGACAATCTGATTGGAGTTATTAGGTGGTTCCTGAGAATTCTTTTAAACTGCATTTCTCTAATCAATAATATTTTGGAGTTTATTTTTATGACTTTTAATGATAACTTTGATTTCTTTGTCTGAAAACTGACCTTTGACCATTTGTGAATTGAGGAATGACTTGTATTTTTACAAATTTGACTCAGTTATCTATATATTTGAGAAATGAGACTTTTATCAGAAACAATTATTGCAAAATTTTGCCCCAGTTTTCTGCTTTCCTAATAATTTGGTTCAACTTGGATTTGTTTGTGTAAAAATTTTTAAATTTTATATAACCAAACTTATCTATTTCACATTTTATAATGCTCTCTATTTCTCCTTTGGCCCTAAATTATTTCCTTATCTATAAAGTTGACAGTTAAATTTCTTATAGTTATCACCCTTTATGTATAAATTATCATGTGTCCATGTTGACATTATCTTGGTATATAGTGTGAGAATTGGGCTACACCTAGTTTCTGCCATACTGTTTTCCAATTTTTCTCAGAAGTTTTTGTCAAATAATGTTCCAAAAGCTAGGTTTTTATACTTGATTACTATGATCATTTACTATAGTATTACTTGTACCTAATATATTCCACTGATCCACCACTCTATTTCTTAGCCAGTACCATATTGTTTTGATAATTATCATTTTAAAATATTTTTTTAAAAAATAAGATCTAGTTTGGCCATACCACATTCTTTTGTTGATTCCTTTGATATCAATGAATATGCACACATTATTTTTCTAGCTCCATGAAACAATTTTTTATGGTTTGATTGATATGTCATTGAACAATAGTTTATGCAGAATAAGCAGTAAATACTTCTCCAACTATTTAAATCTGACTTTACCACTATAAAACACTTTCACAGAAATATTCATAGGTTTCTGAGTTTTTTTGTCATGCAGGTAGATTCCAAGTATTTCATATTCTTTAGTTATTTTTTAATATATTTTTTTGCAAGGCAAGTAGGGTTAAGTGGCTTACCCAAGGACACACAGCTAGGTAATTATTAAGTGTCTGAGGCTGGATTTGAACTCAGGTGCTCCTGACTCCAGGGCTGGTGCTCTTTCTACTGTGCCACCTAACCGCCCCTCTTTAGTTATTTTAAAAGTAATTTCTCTCTCTCTTTTTCTTAAAGACTATAGAATATGATAATTTTTTTTGAAAGTTCAAATTATTACAGTTCCAGTAAATTAGAAATTTCCACTCTGTACTTTCCATGGAGGTTAGGAATTTTTAAAAGGGGAGAATACTGTACTAAGAAGAGCTTACCCTCCTCCTACCCAAATTCCATCTATTTATCATAATAATCTATAATCTGTGAGTCTTTATATCAGTGCATATTTGTTCAGGCATTTCAGTCATGACTGGCTCTTCCTGACCTCTAATTGGAATTTTTTTTCATAAAGATCCATAGATGCAATGAGAAAAATGGTTGCGATTTTTTCCATGCATTTTTTCCTTTTCTACATGAATCAGAATAACAAGTTGATAAACATGTAATCTAATCTATTTCACATATGTGCCAAAAAAGCAAAATCAACATAGCCAAAGAGAATTCCTTCTATATTCAATGAAAAGTTTCTGTATGTTTCTCTGTTGCTTATAACGGATTTGTGTTCCATTCTAAGCATTATATATTACATTATAATTAGTCCAGTTTGGAGATTCTCCTAAATGCCTTCATATTTCTATTTCTAATTCTGCATCTTTTTGTGACTACCATTTAGCAATGGTAACAATGGCAACAACATTTAACAACTTTGATACAGAACCTTGGACATTAGTATTTAGTAAGGACCCTGTGGCTTCACTAACCAATTCAGTCAACAGTCAAACTTATTAAGTGGCTATTGTTCACCAGACTCTGTGCTAAGCATCCGAGCTACAAAACAAAACAAAACAAATAAAAAAGAATAAAATCAGTCCTTTCCCTTCCAGGAGCTCACGTGCTAATGTGATGCACAATTCTGTGACTTCAGAGTGTTCTGATGCCAACCAAAGAGCATTCTCTAAGAAAAAAAAGACCAAGTATATATAAAGCAATTAACTAAACTTCATCATCAAATGATAACTATGACATAGTTGGGTAGGGCTTAGAGCAAAAGATAACCAGAAAAGAATGAAAACTGTGGGAAGGAAAGGGCCCCCACCTCTTGATGTTAACTCCCCCTTCCCTTCCCCCCATACACAAAAGTCCATTTATCATGCCAATTATGGAGCTGACTTCAGATAAGTTAAAGATAAACTGCAAACAAGTAAAACTTGCTTGTCTAACCAACAAAAGAAGCATTTATTAGACCTTACAATGAGAAAGACCTTGATGGAGTGACCTGGCCTTGAAACCAGGAAAGCATTGGCTGGGTGACCTGGGACGCTAATGAACTCTCTAAGACAGAGTAACAGCAAAGGTGCTGACCTGCACCAGAGGAGGAAGTTTCCTCATTCATTTATCACGGCACTAAACTTGGAGAAATAAAAAAGTTTAAATTTGACAAAGCCCCTGTGTCATCATTTCTAAACTAGCATCTGTCAACCACACCATCTAGCTTTGAAGAATCACATCCAGACACTCTTATGAAGGAATGAGTCAAAAGTGAAACTGAAGTCTAAAAAAGTCATTGCGTGATCCATCTCTTGGGGGTGATTCTATACTCCGGAGGCATTTGGAAGCTTTACTCCATTTAGAGTGGCCAGTTTTAAAAGCCTGTCTAGGGGTGGCTAGGTGGCGCAGTGGATAAAGCACCGGCCCTGGAGTCAGGAGTACCTGGGTTCAAATCTGGTCTCAGACACTTAATAATTACCTAGCTGTGTGGCCTTAGGCAAGCCACTTAACCCCGTTGCCTTGCAAAAAAACCTAAGAAAAAAAAAAGCCTGTCCAAACACTGAGTATACATAGTTAAACCTCTGTTATCTCCAGAATGGTTCTGAATGAGGAAGTACCATCTTTTCTTGCTCAAAGACAGAACCTTTGACCAGAGGTACAGCAGGCTTCACCAAAACAAAAGCCAGCCTCTCCCCATGAGAGTCACATGAGGGAACAGGAAATGAGAGAAAAAAAGAAGAAAGAAAATAGTGGAAGATGCTAGAAGCATCGGCTGCAGGGAGGATGGCCATCAGAACACACGCAGAACAGGGGGTGGGGAGCCCAAGATACTGACAGTGTGAGCCAGAATGGAAGCGAAGAAGGGGGAGGCCCAGGCTCTAGTCTGGGGGTCTGAGGTAGAGGCAAAGAGGGAGAAATTAGAGGCAGGGTAGTATTGTGGAGAGCCATTAGACTTGGGAGACAGGAAGACCTGAGTCTGAATTCAACCCCTGAGACATGCTACTTGTGGGACCTCTAAGCAAAGTCACTCATATGTAAAACGGGGTTAATAGTGGTATTGATGTCAGGTTTGATGTCAGGATCAAATCTAGGGAGATCATATGAGTAAAGTGTTTTGCAAAGCTTAAAACTCTAAATAAATTCTAGCTATTGATATTCTTACTATTAATAACATTAAAACAAATCAAAGCATTGTGCCCTCAGTACTGTAGTCTTTGCATTGGGTGCAAGGATGCAAAGAATTTATTTTTTAGTCAGGGGTGTGTGTGTGTGTGTGTGTGTGTGAGAGAGAGAGAGAGAGAGAGAGAGAGAGAGAGAGAGAGAGAGAGAGAGACAAAGACAGAGAGACAGAGAGACAGAGACAGAGTGAGACAGACAGGCAGGCAGACAGGCAAAGACAGAGTGAGAGCAGAGACAAAGAGACAGAGCCAGAGATGATCAGAGAGACAGAGAGACAGAGAAATCAAGACACCAAACAGGCCCAGAGCATGTACATCAGAGTACACCAGCTTCCCACCAGCTGGTTTTTCAATGCATAGAGTGGAACAGTAGGTAAATTCAGATCTGCACCCCCCCAGATCTCTCTCTGCAATCACAGCTGTAGCTCAGTGCCAGAGCTGGTGCTCATAAGAATGACCTTGAGTCATTGAGGCAAAGTTAACATATGTTTAATATACTCCAGCAGAGAAGAAATGGAAGCATACGATAGATCCTGGGAATATTTTTAGCAGAGCAGCATGAATGGAAGAAAGGGCATCAGATTTGGCATCAGAGGACCTGGGCTTAAATCCCAGCTCTACCACCCACTATCCATGGTTTTCAAATCACCAACTTGAAAATATTCTTCTAAAAAACAGTGCATTTCCTATCAATAAAAATTGCATGGAAGGCTAATTGTAGTCTAGTTAGAAGGAGGAATACTCATCAAAATACTTGAGTTTGAGTCTTGGCCCTGCTATTTAACTAGCTGCATGACCTTGGGCAACTCACTTCATTTCTCTCTCTTGGCTTCCCCATCTGTAAGGTGGGTAATTGATTTCCATTCCTTTCAAACCTGAGATAACACATCAGATTCAGTGTGGGATATTCTAGAAAGTAAATTTACCACAGGTAGTTCAAGTCCTCATTTTAGAACAGAGAGAGGAAAGCCTCTAATGTCAAGATCAAATCTAAATATCCAATGGCTACTTTGCTAGCAGCAGAAAGGACCCAGAAATCAAGGGTAAAGTGTTTAAGACAGAATTGCAAAGTGAGTAATAAGGGAGAAATTAAGCAATAGATGCAATCCTCAGCTCCCATCAAAAAAAAAAGATAACAGTGAATTTTGGTGAAGGATGAGGTTAAGGGGGAATCTTCAGTTGCATAACTTTTGAACCCAAGTGTAGCATAAGCCCCTTTCCACCATCTCAGCCATGACAAATCTTTATCAGCAAATCCCAGCTTGTTCTCAACAACCAGGAAGTTAGCTATGTGGCTGTCATCTTTCCTGTTCTTCCACCATTCTTGGCTCTCCTTTTTCATGAATAATTACTGAATCGGTCCGTTTTTCTGAGCTGTGTCCCATTTTAAAATGATCACTCTGTCTCAGGGATCACAGCAAATATGGCTAGATGGAAAATACAGTCAATTCCCTTGTACTTACTTCTAACAAATACTTTAATTATCTAATTCAAAGGCTTACTTTTGACATACTCACTTAACAAATATAAGTCTTATATAACTATGAGCTATTGTAATTACTATTATTACTAAAGAATCCAGGAACTTCCTCTAGTCACCGGATGCAGTACCCAGACTTTGCAAAGCCTTATCCAAATCCATACTGTCAAATTATCAGGGGTCCAAGGATCAAACCAAATCTTGGAAAAGCCAAAGAGGGTGAAGACCTTCTTTTGTTCCCTAGGGAGGAGAAATCTCTGAAGATAAATCGATCTGCTATGATTTCTGCATGTTCTACTTCCCCCAGGAGAATGTAAAATTCTTGAAGGCAGGCACTTTTTCTTTCCGAACTGAATATTAAGGATTGCACTCTCACAAAACTAAATATGGGAATGTGGATTTCACATCATACATATATGACTACAACAAATTTGACAAAGAAAAGTATCATAATTCTCTATAAAATTTCATTTATAGTAACAAAAATATTATTTACTCTCATGCTTGTGGTGATGTTCACAGTAATAATAGCAAATAATTACATTATGTTTTAAGGTTTACAAAACACTGTCTTCATGTTATCTTGTTTCATCACAACTCCACTGACAAGAGGTAGGAACTATTATTATTATCCCCATTTTATAGATGAGCAAAACACCAGGGTTATACAGATAACTAGTGTCTGGAATAGGACTTGAACTTGTCTTTCCAAATCCAGGTCTAGCATTCAATCCACTGAGCTCTACAGCTAAACTCTATAAAGAAGAAAATCCCATTCTCTTTCATCAGGCATTTTAGTTTAAGAGGATTTAGATTTGATAATAATTAAGCAAATAGTTTTGTCACACACACACACACACACACACACACACACACACACACACACACACACACACACTAAGACTACCAATTTACATTTATTTGAATACCCATTCAAGGAAGACCCATCTTTGTCTAAAAACTTCCTTTTGTCATTAGAACCAAGGTTGTTGGCAATTCCCATAACCAGCATTCACAAGGAAGACAGAATCTGCCCCCAAACCCAGTTTTTCTAGTCAGTTCATTCCTGTTCTGCAACAGGTAATCCCCCCAGACTTATCAAAGTATAAAGTATTCAAAGGTCAGTTTAATCAGACTGCCTTAACACAAAGGCCTCTCTGTTCAACTTTCAATTTATCTCATGGCTTCCAACTGTGGCTATTTCTGGCAGTTTTACACTTCCCCTTAATCTACCTGGGGGAAGAAACAAAAAGCCCGAAGATTGGGATATTTATGGTAAGTAAAGATGCCTCCCCGAGTGGCCATTAAAGAAAAGCAGACTTCTTGCTCCAGGGAAAGGAGATGCCTGGGAACAGAGGAAAAGAAAAAGCTGAGGACCTGCCTAAGAAGAATTTAGACTGGGCAAAGGAATTTTTTTGTTTTTCAGGTTTTCTGTACTTAACTAATATAATATGCTAGGGCAGGGGTTTTTAACCTGGGTCCATAGGAAACCCAAAGGATCTGTGGACAAATTTCAGGGCGCATCTATGTACTTGGATGGAAAAATAAACAAAATAAATGAATGAATGGATGAATAAATGAATGGATGGATGGATGGATGGATGGATGGATGGATGGATGGATGGATGGATGGATATCACACACAAGTATAAATGTATGTTTCCTTTGTGTGTGTATATGTGTGTGTATATTTATATACAAATATACAAAATAACTTTGTAATCCTGTATTTTTTACTTAATGCATTTAAAAAAGGGATCCCTAGGCTTCTCCAGACTGTCAAAAGTATCCATGACACCCAATAGATTAGGAATCCCTGCCCCTAGGAGGGCAGTTCATCGGATTTCTTTAAAACTTTCTCTCCTCTATTATGGCTACATTTGCTGCTTTCACTAACTGTAATTCTGTAATACTCTGCTTAATTCAACAAGCACTTTATTAAGAGGGTCTGTTAGCCTGGGCGCTTGGGGAGAAACAAAAAGACACAAGGAAAATGGATTTTTGGATTCTTGCCCAAGTCTGGATGTCTTGTGGGAAGGAGGGGAGGAGAGTCCCCAAAGAGTCCAAAGGGAAGCAGCTGGGGCTGGTGGACTTGTACTCAGGCAGGGTGGGATCCAAGCCCTGAGGTTTCAGCTGCAAGAATCCATTTCTGCCCAGATGTGTGGCTCCTCACTCACAGAATTCTTTTGAATGGGATTCATACAGCCAAACCTGAGCCAGTCCTCAGGGGACCAAGGAAGACAGGAGAGGTAGGTCCTTGTGTGTGACAGGATGTTCTCTCTTCTGATCACCTTCCTTCCCATAGATACACCAGAATATAAACTTAAAACCAATTTTAATAAGATCCATGGTCATGGAGCAGGAATAGTATGGTTTCAAAGACAAAAGGGTTCTCTAATTCCTAAATATCTTTTCGCCTGTCAACATTAGTCAAAGCCTTTTGCTTCACATTTAGAAAGAAGGCTTTAAAAGAAAAAATATGCCTGGAAACAATTACACAAGGATGAAAACTCATTCATATTAAAGTATAAATGACAGACAAAAACTTTTCCAATGTTAATAGGAAAAGGGAGTTAAATAAAGAACAATTGATGCCTGAAAATAAGAAAAGGAGATGTCAGTGATGGAAAGGAAGAGTGCAGCATTCCCGATTTGGGCTGTGGCTGACCTCACTGACCCTTTGCTATGCTTGGGCAAAGAATTGCTCTCTAGTATTTTATATCCCTGGGAGTCACACATACAATAGCAACTCCATAGGAACATTGATATGCAACATAGAGGAGAACAAACTATGTCTGGGTGTGGAAAGGCTACTAATGAAGCAATCTTAACTTTCTGTTAAATGCAATCTATGATGGGAGATGGAGTCATTTGAAATTTGGTATCCTGGGGAAAAGAATCCTGAGGTCTAGTTCTACCACTAGCCACCTATGTGACTGGCTGGATCACTTCTCATTAGAGGTCCCAATTTCCTCATTCATAAAATAAGAGGAGTTGCACAAGATGATCTCTAAAGTAGTTTTCAAATCTAACATCCTACATCATTGAATTCCTATGACTTTTTCTGAGGTGATTTGTGGAAGGCATAGAAATTATAGAATTGGATTCAGGGGCCTGCTGGGACCAACTTTTGCTGTTGTTGCTAGTCCTTCCTTCTCGAAGACCAGTGACATCACAGGGTGATGTCATGACTTGCTTGTGAATTGGATTTAAGTGAGGTAGAGTTGTGCCAAGTCTTCAGCCTCATTTAGGATTATTAAATATTCAGTATGAGCATTTGAATTTCAGAAATCATCAAGGGCTACCAATTAGAGCTTGATTTATTATTTGGTTAACTTAAAGTGATGGAGAAAAAAATTATAATATAAATTAAACTTTAAAATGTGGGCATCTATATATTTATATCTACATAGAGTTATATATAGATGTTCAATGTATAGATGGATAAATGGTATATATATATATTATATATATAATATATATATATGGGGAGAGAGAGAAAGGGGAAGAGAGAGAGAGAGAGAAGATGGGGAGAGGGAGAGAGAGAGAGAGAGAGAGAGAGAGAGAGAGAGATTCTTTTTCCTCCCCTAAGAGTCTGTAGTTGTTAAACATTAACTAGCACAACACCCTTGGATGGAAGGGACAGATAATAATGAGATATGAAGACTATTCTACTTTGACTGGTGTATGTGAAGGGAAGTGATGATGTTTGACCTTCATAATTGAAGAGGACCATGTCATGATGACATGACTTGCAAATTATGTTTATTATAGTGAGGGGAGCACTGTGTAAAAACATCCTTCTCACTGCCTTTTCCAGAATCTTATAATCTCTTGGCCTGGTAACTAGTGGTTATGCCTGGATGCTATAGGAGTCCTTGGCCTTATGGATGTGGTTTTCCTCCCATATCAGAGGGGTGACAACTTTGTGACACCATGGTATGGCTAACTTGTCTTGGAGTCATAGTTACTCTGCCATATACACATTTACACTGACCCCCAATTGAATTTCTTCACTTTGATATTCAGACCACTGAGAGGAAATAGAGAAGACATGATGGAATGAAGGGGAATAGTGAGGGAAATATGTAGGGGCCTATGTATGTGTGGCTTTTTTGCTTCATATAGAGTTGGTACCCTCTGCCAAGTAGAAATAGGCTATTTTGATTGCCCATAGTAGATAGTGATGCAGGTATACCCTAGAGTAGGTCACTGTGACTGTAGTTTCACAATGAAAGCATTGATTTAAGCAAACTGACCATGTTGGCATTCAGACAACAGTCATGTCTAATATTGTCACAGTAAAACTAAACATGTTTCCCCCTCATTCCCCTTACCCCATGGGTAGTTTCACCTAACTTCATTAATCATTAATTATCATTAATGATGTTTGATGATGAATGACTACAGATATTTGCTTGATGACTGAATATACCACTTCCCTATATAGCAGAGAGGTTCTTGCCAAGATCCAGAGAGTTCCAATGATTTTCGGGTTGTAAGATTCCATTCATCCATATGACATGACTATCAACTTATGTGACTGGGTTTTTAAGGTAGATACCAGAACTTACAAAATGAGTGCTCTCCCCTTCATAGCTGTTACCATGGGAGGCTATGCAATTATTTCAACAATAATGTTTTTACATAAAACATTTTTGAACTCCTCTTTGGAAAGTTATCCTCCTATTTTTCTCAGTTCTGCCAAAGGCCCTGGCACAATCCAGTTCCCTATATTTGTGTACTTGGACTCATCCTTGACTCATTTTTCCTTCACCCCACATATGAAGTAGCTAAGTCTTGTTGATTCTACTTGACCAATATCTCTAATCTAAGTTCCCTTCAGTAAGACTCTTATGACCATACCTCATATAGGCCCTCATCCACTGGGGCTATTGCAACATCCTCTGTGCCCCCCAATCTCTCCCTTCTCCAATCAACCCTCCACATGGCCAAGTTGGCATTCCCAATGGACCAAAATCCATCCATGTTATTCCTCTGCTCAGGTTGCTTTTGGATAAATACAACTCCTCTGTTTGGTTTTATAAGCACTTCCCAATCAGCTCAAGCCTAGACTCAAGCCTTTCCAGGTCTGCCGTACGTGATTCCTTTTGCCAAACTGACCAAATCTTCCAGCCATTTGGCTTACCTGCAGTGTCATCCAAGACACTGCATCTTGGGTCCTTTGCACGGGCTTCCTCCATATCCATACCCCCTCCTCACCTCTGCCTCATGGAATCCTAGCTATCCTTAAGTCTCTGGCTTTGGCTTCAAAGAAATTTCTCTTTAACTGGGTAAGGTCAGATATAGGAGAAAGGGGGCAATAAATGACAACTGTTCGAAGACAATGAAGATTTGTAAAGGTAAAATGCTGATCAATGTTTGCTCTAAAAAGCATGTGTTTTGGTGCTTTTTTTAGAACAGTGTAGGTGTGTTGTTTTAATGAAGATTTTTAAAATACGAATAATGGTATAGAAATACGTGGTTATAGATGTGGAGACAGACGTGCCAGTGCCACCTGGTGGACGCCCAGCTGAACTTCAAGGGCAGTTCCTGGCCTGTCTCTGAGGTTTTTCTTTTCTTTTTTTTTCCTCAAGAGAGGTGAATAAATCCCTTTGGAAGTGGGTTTCCGGACTTAACCAAAGTCGGAGATACAGACTCTTAGAGAGTCTCTTAAACTGAGCGCTGCCCTCAAAGACCTTCTAGTTAAACTACCCACCGACCAGGGAACAACCTGAGTCAGCGCAGGTTGGGCGCTTGCCTACCCAGGGGGGTTGTGGCTGCTTAGAGCCAGGGCCACAAGGTGCAGGCATCAGGCTATAACTGATTACCCTATTGATCCTTGAGAGGTATGTTCAGGGACCAGTTGTAAACATCCCCTGTGAATATTCACACTTCAGAAACCAGAAAACGCTACAAATCAGCACTGGACTTCTCATTTGGTTGAATGTCCAGACTTCAGAAAGTGATGGCAAAAATGTTTATGTCATTGGTTCAGCTGTATCCAGCACTTTGTGAGCCCAAACAGGATTTCTTGGCAAATATACTGGAATTGTTTACCATTCCTTTCTTTGGTTCATTTGGGGGGTAAATGACTTACCAGGATCACAAAGCGAGTAACAGTCTGAGGTTGGGTTTGGCCATGGGTCTTCCTGATTCTAGGCCCTGCACTTTATTCACTGGTCTACTGAGCTTCCCCGAAAATGTTTATAATGAAAATTAAACTTAAAGTATATCCCCTCCCCCTCACACACACAGCTGTTAAACATTTACCAGCATGTCCCTGATTACAAACCCTAAATTACAAACAATAATGATTTATTCATTAAATTTTCAAAGTTTTATGAATACTCCTACAATGTCCAGGGTACCAAGGAGCCAGATCTTCATTTCCTAGGAAACGAATGCCTGAGGGGTCTGACAGAAATCCCAAGACAGGAATTCCTAAGCTTTTTTGTATCATGGCTCCCTTGGCTGTCTAATCAAGCCAATTAACCCTTCTTATCCCAAAGACCTGAATATGCAAAACAGTGTCTGGTGATTCTGCTTAGAAGGCTCGGGTCCAGCAACCCCAACTTCAAGTCCCCAGCTGTCCAGAGGAAGTCCAGAGAAATCTGCCCATGCCAGCACATGCTACACTTACTCAGCTTTTCTGCCTACAAGTTTTGTGTCAAACAGGATCTGTGGCTCTGTGGGGTAACTAGCTGGGTTCCGCCCATCTTGAACACAGAGGAAATCCTCTTTCCAACAGAAAAACAGAAGTGGATGGCCAACTCATTCTACTACTTACAAAGATCCTCGCTGGACTCCGGGTTAAGAGTAGCCATGGATTCATACAGCTCCTCATCGCAGCCAGGATTGAGGGAACATTTCATTAGCAGGTCTGTGGAAAGGTGGGCCATTGACTCATACACGGAATCATCTTCCTCTCCTTGCATTAACTCTTCTTTAATATGACTCTTCAGCATGTCCACAGTTTCCTGAAAGAAGGAAGATGGAATGATGCTTGGGGTGGGGCGACGTGATGAGGCAGTGACTACTGGCTGGCTACAACAGGGGAAAGAAGTTATGAGATGGAAGAAATGTAGTAGAGCAAGGTCCTTAGTAATCTATTAAGCTAATACTACTCAATGGGCAATTCAGAGATGGGCTTGAATTTTCTCCTGGCTCTCCAGGCTTTGGCTTTAATTCAACAACTCCACAGACATTTATTACTTGCCTATTGTGTACTAGACACTATTCTGTATTTTTAGTGTTGTTCAATTGTTTCTGTCATGTCCAACTGTCCAAGATCCCATTTGAGGGTTTCTTGGAAAAGATGCTGGAGTGATTTGCTATTTCCTTCTCCAATTCATTTTACAGATGAGGAAACTGGGGCAAATAGAATTAAGTGACTTTCCCAGAGTCACACAGCTAATAAATATCTGAATCTGGATCTGAACTCAAGGCCCGGCACTGGATCACTTAGCTGCCCAGCCAACTAAATATTTATTGCTTGATTGATATGTATAAAGAGAATGTATATACATATACATGTAAAAATAAATGTTAGATATAGAGGTGGAGAACAAGGAGAGAGAGGGGAAATGAAGGGATTTTTGAAGGAGAGAGTAGGAGAGAAAGACAGTGTGGCACAGGGAATAAAAGCCTTGGAGTTAGAAAGACACAAGTTCAAGTTCTGCCACTGAAATGACTAGCTGGATGACCATGGGAAAGTAAATTAACATCTCAGTGCCCAGGTAAATCTCTAAGTTACAACTAGGGTGCTAACTTGCATATGTTTAGGGAGTTTCTGCATCAGGAAAGTTCTACAAGTGGTCCAAAAATAGGTAACAAATGGTTACTGAATAAATTGAAAATATTATATATTTTGTGAGCAGGTAAGGTGGTGCAATGGATAGTGCTGACCTTGGAATCAGGAAGACTCATCTCCCCGAGTTCAAATCCGGCCTCAGACATTTACTACCTTGTGTGATCCTGGGCAAGTGACTTAACCCTGCTTGCCTCAGTTTCCTCATCTGTAAGTTGAACAGAAGAAGGAAATGGCAACCACTCCAGTATCTTTGTCAAGAAAAATCCCAAATGGGGTCATAAAAAGTTGGATAGGACTGAAACAAATGAACATTTTATATTTTCCATGTTTTTGGTACCCAAGCATTCCTAATATAAACTGCCACTAGATACTACTTCAGATGATAAAACCTAGGTGTCTGCCCTACAGCAAGGACCTTACTTACCATAGTTGTTTCACCATCCTAGAATAAAAACTTTTACTAACTGGCCTTTTGCAAAAGTGCCTCCAAGGACTGTCTCCTGACAACTGCTTCAAGCCCCTCCTGCTCTGATGGTAGTCTACACTGCACCCCAAAGCTTCCTCACCACCCTCTGATTCCCAACTCTGACCTTTCTCACTGTTGTTATACCACCCTAAAATACTTTGCCCACTCCACAATGCTCTTAATCTGATCGTCCTTCAAGTCCTGGAAGAGGGAGATACAATAGAAAGAGATAGATTCAGATTCAGATAATCTGGATCACCACATCTGACCCTATTCCTTGAATTCAGATCTTCCTGATCCCAAATTCAATATTCTATCACTTAGTCATTCAGTCACCTCCCTCGGGAATATTGGAAAGCACTGAAAAGAACCTAAATATAAAGCAATTTGCAGACTTTGAAGCAAGCACCGTATTAAAGTCTGTTCATTGCCATCAGAACCATCGTCACCTGAGGGTTTTTGCTGTGCTTCCTCTCTAAAATGATGGGAGTTTGTACTTCCCACTCTGAACCGATGATTCCATGATTGTCTACAGCAACCTGTCCAGATTTCCCTTCTACACTTCAGTGACCACCTAGGTGGCACCATCAAAGCCATTTGCTGCTTTAAAACATGCAAGGGAATCATATTGGGAGTAGGAAGGGACCCCAGAGGCCAAACATAAGGTCTATCCATATACTAGGAATCCCCAACAAGGGGTCATCCATCCTTTTCTTGAAGTACTCCAAGAAGGAGGGACTCTCGCCCTCTCTGGATAGCCCCTTGCTCTCTGGACAGTGCTAATTGCCTATCACATGATCTAATGGAATTTCTAATTGTTTCAGAGGGGCAATTTTGTATAATGGTTAGAGCACTGGAAGACCTGGGTTCAGATCCTGCTTCAGACACTTATTACATATAACCCTGGGCAAGTCCTTTAACCTCTGTCAGCCTCAAGTTTCTCAAGGTAAAATTGGGCTATCAATGGCACCTACCGTTGTATCGAACAAATAAGATAATTATGGGACTATTAATCTTGAACCGGAAGGAACTTTAGAATCTTCTAGTCTAACACTTCCCCTAATTTTATAAATGAGGAAACAGGTTAAGTGACTTTTCCAATAAACATGTCAGGGGAAGAATTTGTACCCTGATGCTCTAATTTTAAAGCCACTGCTGCCTCCCTAAATAACACAAATAAAACTCTCTGCTAACTATTAAGTTCCAGAGATGTGAGTTATGATTTTAGTAATACTGTAGCAGTAATAGAGTAGTCACAATAGTAGCAGTAGTAATAATCACGGTACAGTGGCAGTAATAGTAATCGGTAGTGACAGTAGTGGTACCAGTCGTGTTAGTAGTACTGGTCAGTGTAGCAGTAATAGTGGTGTTTGCCATCATCATCATAGTCGTAGTAAGCCTGGTAGGTGTAGTTATCGTTGTTTTAGTAGTAGAAGAAGTCCTATTGGTCAATCTCATTTCTCTAACTGGATTAAGCTCCTTGAGAGCATAATTTTTTTTTGATTTCCCATAATACTTAGCAATACTAGGAAAGAAGAAGGCATTCAATAAATATTTAATGAGTAACTCATGCCTCATGAGAATTTGCATCTCTAAAGCTCTGCACAATTTCCTTTCAAAGTAATCCATTTTGTAGTTCATAATTTCATCTCAATACACGCCTACTGAAATTCTTACTTTCTTCACCAAGCCAATAAGGACATTAAAAATGGCTTATAAAGAACTTTAAAATGGACCAGACACTTTCCTTACAAGTCCATAAATAGCAGCAGTGTTAGCTCCATTTTGCAGTTGAAGAAGCTGAGACTTGCAAAGAACCAAATCAACCAGTACATATCTGAACCAGGACTCTAACCTAATTTTTTTGGCTAGAAAAAAAATGATGCTTTGCCATTTTTGCACAATTTGTGAATAACACTGACCCTGTTTCCAAGTATTTGGGGATGGGTGGTTCAGAATTTGGATTTGATCTATCAGGAGTCAAAGGACTCTTTGAAATTACTTAGGAAGGCAGAGACAATATATAGGCAAGATGGTTTTTAATGGCAGTTGTATTAGACTGTAGTTGTATTAGATGGAAGAATGGTTAGCCAGAAGAGAGGCTTCAGGGAGGGGGCTGTAGCCATCCCAGAAAAATGATAAGAAACTGAGCTGAGGTTTTGACAGAACTGAAGGAATGAAAGAGTCAAATTTAGTTCCACTGTAAATTCAAAGGACAACTTTAAAATTTACTCTTATGCAGAAATAAATGAAAGAAATTCATTCATCTTACTATAGAAACAGCTTTCCGTATCTTTATGCTCATATATAAATTAGTGGAAGGCCCCCAAGAAGCATATGTCTGCTCAGTCCTAGACTCATGTCAGCAGGCATGAAGACCCACACATGGAACCAGTTACCAGTTAGTCGGTCAATAGGCATTTATTAAGCACCAACTACATGCGAGACACAGTGCTAAGCACTAGGGAAAAGGTAAACAAGAATACCTGGCCAAGGAGGGGACTATCTGTGGGGAAGGGTTAGAGAACTCAGAGGCTTTGGGTACATTGGTTCATGTCACTGAAAGCATAGACCTTTTCCGCAGCACATCTCAAAAAGAGAACCATCAGTGTTATATTGAATGGTATCTTTTAGGAACTTACAAAAGGGAGCCTTAGGTGATAATGGTACCAATGATAATGATAGAGCTTAATATAGTGCTTTGACTACATTATTTTACTTAGGCCTCCCAAAACTCAGAAGAAAGTACTATAATAGTATGCTTAGGTGACATCAAGGGATAAACTTGAAGTCAGGAAGATTTGAGTTTAAATCCAGCCTCAGATACTTGCTAGCTAGTAATCCTGGGCAAAGTCGTCTAATCTTTCTGAACCTCAATTTCCTCATTTGTAAAATGGGGGAATGGTTGTAACACCTACCTTATAGAATTGTTGTGAAGAATAAATGAGATAATACATGTAAAGCAGTTTGAAAACCTTTATTCATTCATTTTTCAGTCATGTCTGACTCTCCATGACCCCATTTGGGCTTTTCTTGGCGAAGATACTCAAGTGGTTTTGTCTTTTCCTTCTCTAGCTCATTGGACAGATGAGGAAACTGAGACAAACAGGGTTAAGTGAGAGTCACACAGTTGTTAAGTGTCTGGGGCTGGATTTGAACTAAGAGGCCTGGCACTTTCTTCATTGGGCCTCCTGGCTGCCCTGGAAAAGCTTACTAACTGGTATTATGGGGTACTAAGTGAAGTAACAGGGGCTTTGCAAACCTTAGATTTTCATATTGTTTCATTTGATTATTAGTATCTCCATTTTACTACAATGGGCTGGGTATTGTTTGAATGCCAGGCATACGTTTGCCCAACAAGACTTTAATGGAGAACTCACACAGGGCAGGCAGGCACTCACAAGGGGGTCTGAAGATGTGAGATAGGGACACCCTGAAGGTCTCTTTTAAGAACTTTGGAATTGATTGTACAGCTTGGGAGACACTGGTACAGGACCGCCTAGCATGGTGAGGCTGTTGCATTGTATCAAGAAGACAGAATGGAATGGTATTCATATGGACCATGTGTGCCCAACCTGTGGTAGAGCATTCCAAGCTCCCATTGGTCTGATCAACCACAGTGGGACACACTGTAACTTATCTCTAACATAGTGGTGTCATCCAATAATGAAGGAAAAGAACTATTATTATTATTATTATTATTATTATTATTATTATTATTATTATCTCCATTTTTACAGTTGAGGAAACAGGCTCAGAGAAGATAACTTCTTGCTAAGTGACTTGCCCAGGGTCACACAGGAAGTCAATATAAGGTTTTGAACCTTGGTCTTCCTGATTCACAGACCATCACACTCTCATCACACACTGCTTCCCAGGGTTGTGAGGGAGCAAGCTTAGGAACAAGTTCTTTCCTTGGTACTTTGGAATCCCAAGCCCATGCCCTGCCATGACCTTACCACATATTCGTCAATGAACTGCCGCAGGTCTCTGTAGCCATGCTTTTCAGCAATGGTGTTGGGGTAGTGACCGTGCTTGTTGGCCACACTATAGGCTTGCAAAGCTCCAGGGCAGGTAAGCAGCAGGGCTGTGAGGTTCTTCAGACCATACTTTGCAGCAAAATGAAGCAAGGTGGGCAGCTCCTCATCCCGCTGAGCTGAAGAAACATTGAAGAAAACAGTCTAAGAGTTGATAATAATGGTTCTGGACCTTTCTTTTGAATGTGGAAGGATAGTACCAGCAGAGGAACATGGAGGGATGCTATTGTTACCTGCTCATGCTCTGAGTCAGAGCTCACAAGTCCAAAGATGAGGACAGCTCATTGATGAGGAACTCTCCTTGGTTGGCAGGGTAAATAACATTAACCTAAAAGGGACTGGCATTCTAAAGTGATCTTGGGAACTGGGGATCTTGAGCTGGATGGGACCTCTAGGTCAACTAGTCCAACCCCCTTACTTTGAACAAGTCCAGCAATCTTTCCATAATACAGTTACAGAGATCATTAAGAATAGCATATCTTATTATGACTTGGAAATTTCTGAGTACTCTAAAACTGTTAGAAGTCACCCAGCTAATGTATTTCATTTAAATTCCTTAAGCCCTAATTCTCTCATAGTGAAACACAGGGACAAGCCTTCTCCTCAAAGAAACACCATAAGAATTAGTAAGTCAAGGTCCCCCTCTAAATCATAGCCTTGCCCAAGCTGCACAAACCAGGTTGAACTTGGAATCTGGTGAAGAAATGGGAGTGAAGCCTGAAGACAAGTAGAAGCCAGAGATGAGGAATGAATTAATTCACCAATAAAAATGGTTAATATACATACAATGATTTCTGACTATAAAATGATTTTTTCTCTGAAAAGGGTCAAATCTGAGATCTTTGACAGTGTAAGTGATGACAGTCATCAGTGCAATTCTGGAAAACAGCCCCACATATTAACGCATACCACAAACCCCAGGGATGTATTGGAATCATCTAAATTGGATCATGAGAACCAGTTGTTAAATTTTCATTGTGAGCATTTACACTTTGAAAATCAACAAATGTTACACATTAGGGCTTGATTTGTTGGGTGTCTAGACTTGTGAACATATAGGGAAAATGCTGTTTATGCAGATTAAATTCAAAAATGTGCCCCCCCCCCCAGGGAGCCAGTCATTAAGGAAAAAGCACTGAACTAGCAATCAGGAGACTTTAACTCTAAGTTCATCACTGTCTTTACCCAGCTGTAGACCTCAGTTTTCTCAATTGTAAAATAAAGTGGCTAGATTGTAGTTCTAAAGATTCTTCTATATATTTTATGAGTTTACAAGATTTTATAAGTTTAAAGGAGAACTATTCATATGATTTCATCGGTATATGGGACTCTTGATTGAACTAACTCCCTCTGACACTTTCCTTGCATTTATAGGCTTCAGGAGTTGCCTAGGATATTAGAGGTTAAGTGCTTACCTAGGGTCACAGAGCTAAATATGAATCAGAGGCAGAATCTGAACCCAGGTCTTTGGGACTTCAAGATCAGTTTTTTTGTCCACTATGTCACATTTCCTCTCATGAACCTCTGATTTTAAGTTAAAGGACTAAAATGATAATAACAGGTAATAATAATGATAAATGACAATTATAGAGCTATGTTACAATTGTCATCATCTCACTGATCCCCACAATAACCCATCTATCATTAAGCTGAGCACACTGATTCAGTATGGCCAATTCTAGAAGTTTGCACTAGTGGGTTGCCTAGGGCTAATCTGTTTACTTACTGATCATCATATCCTCTTCTTCCAGCTGGTTGATCCCAAAGAGATGCAGCCCACTTGCAGGAATATTCTTCTTTAGAGACTCAGTTAGAAGTTTATCAAGGGTTTCAATGTTATAGGGCACAATTTTAAAGGCCTGAACACAAAAGTGAAGATAATTGGTTTGGAGCTTCCAGTGACTGACCCCCCCCCCCCAATCAGCCCACTCCCCACAAAGCTTGATTTTCTCTTACCTGGCACATGAACTCTACAGGGTTGGCGGCATTAGCCAACAAGTCTCCAATTTCCTCCATGTCAGTGTAATAGCGGACAGTTGCTTCACATACCATTAGGTCACCTGAATAGACTTTCACAGAAGCCTCTCCTGAAGGTAAGCCTGAGCAAAAGCAGAAAGAGACCAATGCAATGGGAGCAATCCCAGAGCTAGCCTTCAGGCTTGGGAGCTCCACGTGAGCTTAGCATGGAGGCTTTAGAAATGAGCTCAGGGCTGGAGGGAGAACTGAGGGGCTAAGGAGAGAGGATAACTCATGGCTAGCTTGAAGACTTAGGAACCCATTGAGACTCTCAGATCCAAGTTATGACTTAAAAGGTCATCAGAGAAGAAAGGTGGGTTTCTAGGTTTCTGGCTAGGGAAAGGAGAAAAGTTCCCTAGATAATGAAGTTTCATCAATGTGAATACCACCTCCTCTAGTAGATGATGGCCCTTCTCTGACTTAATAATAGAATGTCTGACATTTCCATTGCACTATAATTAGAGAACTAAAGAAAAAAACAAATATTTATTAAGTTTCTATAATACACCAGGCACTGTGCTTTTAAAATATAATCTCATTTAACCCTCACAACAACTCTGGGAAGTAGGTTATATTATTATCTTCATTTTACAAATGAAGAAACTGAGGCCAACAGTAGTTAAATGTCCAGAAAAAAGATTTGTTTATTCTTTTGTTGGCTGTCTAATCAACAAAGTGATAGAGAAAATGTGAATGAAACAGGTTAAACTTAGAACTGTGTCACGTGTACCCCTATTTTCTTCTAAGAGGGCCACTGTTAAACATTTGGCCCTGGATGCGAGGGCAATAAGGGTTAAGTGACTTATCCAAAGTCACATAGTTATTAAATGTCTGAGGCTAGATTTGAATTCGGGTCCTCCTGACTTCAGGGATGGAGCTCTACCCACTGTGCCATCTAACTTCCAGTTGTCCTGATTAATATCTGGCTATTGCACCCAGAAGGCTCTGGTGGTTCAGCACAGCCCCACTTCACTCAAATCCAATTCACGTGCTTGTCATGGCATCACCTCCCTGATGATCTGGTCTTCTTTGAAAATGAAGGACAGGGGAGGCTAGGTGGTATAGTGGATAAAGCACTGGCCCTGGAGTCAGGAGTACCTGGGTTCAAATCCGGTCTCACACACTTAATAATTACCTAGCTGTGTGGCCTTGGGCAAGCCACTTAACCCTGTTTACCTTGCAAAAACTAAAAAAAAAAAAAAATGAAGGACAAAACATTAAACATTTATCAATACACCACTAGATGGGATTCTAATACTACAATCCAAAGATAGAGATTTTTAAAACCTGTGAGGTTTCTCCTTCCCCCAACCAAGATGAGGTCATTTCTAAATCTATTTATTTGGAGACCTGAATTTCCTTTTCTTGTAAGATACCAAAGTGCAAAGGAACCCATAATTAGGAGTCTGATTGGTACCTACTCCGTCTTTTGGGTCATTCCCTAGGTCAGATCATTTAATCTTGTTAAGTCTCACTTTCCTCCCATTTAAAATGAGGATCACAATTCCTGACCTGAGAAGAAGTGGAAAAACTTCTGGTTCTGGCATTAGAAAATCCAGGTTTAAATTTCAGCTGATCCTTACCTGAATATCTCCATCATATAAATTCACTGGGCCTCAATTTACTCATTTATAAAATCAGGATGATACTATGGGCACTAGCTCTTTTACAAGGTTATATAGAAAACACTTTGTAAAGCTTAAAGGGATCTCTAAACATGTTATGAATATTATAACTTCATTAGGCTATTGTGAGGCTTAACCAACTCTTTGACTCATTTATTTATTTCTTGATTCATCATTTAATTCAATAAGTATTTATAAAATACATTTATTATGCTAGGGAACTATGCCAAGGATACAATGATTAAAAACAAATCATTTTCTTTCCCCCAAGGAGATTACCTTCTATTAAGGGGAAAAGAATAAGACTAATATATACAAATATAACCAAAGTGATATTTCTAAAAAACAGGTCTGAAAAAATAAAACAAAAAATTTTAAAATTAAAAAAAAAACAGGTCTGGTTATTCTAGTACTCCAGACAGTTCCAGGGTCCCCAATCTTCTCTAAAATAAAATATAAACTCATCTGTTTGGCATTTAAAACTCTTCTCTGTCTAGATGTGCATGCAGTTCAATTGCCCTAAGACTTTTGGGACACCCTATATAAAATAAATTCTAAATAGATACAAAAATGAATACAGAAGATTAGAAGGAGGGTGGCTAGAAGTATAGGAAATCCCAGAAAACACCCGGTAGAGGAACCAACCCTTGGGCTGAGTTTGGATAACACTGGGGATTCTGAGACAGAGATGAAGGAGGAGGAAGTGTATTAGGAGGCATAGCCTCACAAAGGCAAAGATTGGAGATGGACTGTCTTGACCGGTAAACTCTCAAACAATGTATACGGTGTGTTTAGTTCTTATTATCAATAACAATAATCAGCCGACTAGAACATTAGCCACAGGGTACCTAAGCTGCTGAAGGAAGGGAAAAGAAAGAGAGTGGAATCCTGCTTCCTGAACATTAGTCTCAGTTGGTTCAGGAAGATCCACTTACTGGGGGCTGTTACACAAATTGTGTATTCATTTTCCAGCGTGGCAACCACACGTACTGAAGGGGTGTTCTCCGCAGAGAATTCAGCTTCTGTCTTCACTTGGCTATCCAGCTTGCATTTCACAATAATGTAAAGTGTTGTGTTTGCCTAAGGGAAAAACAAATGAATGTACCATTTTTCCTTATCCATTTTTCAATTAGAAAACTGTTCAGAAGGTGGTGCTGATGCCTCCACCTGAAGTTGGCCCTACACAGCAGCCCTCCTAGATTCTAGTCCTGATTACTGTTACTGGCTGTGGGGAAGTTCATTCTCACTTGGGAATTCATCCTTTTTCTGTAATACCAGGAAACAAGAACATCTTCAACAAGACCTAAATCTTAAGAACCCTCAAGGAGAATACCTTGTTCTCTGGGTCTTTCCATCAAAATATACCAACATTTTATTCATGTCTTATTGCTAGGTAATCAGCCCTCTGAGATTATGAACATCTTGCTGCCCAAATAAGGCAGATTTTTCAGATCTAACCACAACTATTGCTTAGCTTATTGTATACCTTTATCCATAAAGTTCTTCCTTTGTTCCTTGGTCATGAGGAGGGTAGGGCAAATATGGATTATTTCTGCTACTAAAGTGTTCTGCTCCTGTGTAAGTGACTGCTGGATGGAATTGAGACTGCAGCCTTGCTTCTGGCATAGTCATATCTTATTATTTAATCAATAGCAATCATCTATTACACATTACATGCTAGGCACTGGGAACATAAAAGCAGACAAAAACATGGTGCCTGCCCTCAAGAAACTTGCATTCTAATGGAGGAAGCAACATACAAACAACTATGTACATTATACCTTATTTATCTAACTGTCCCTCCAACTATCTGTCATCCATCCATCCATCCATCCATCCATCTGAAATATCTCTAGCAGAAAGTGAAATTTGAGCTGGGTCTCAAAGGAGGCCAGGAGGTAGAAAGGAGAGGAGAAAGCATTCTACCACTAACTTTCTCAAAGTCATATGGAATGAAGACTCTAGAAAAGGTTAGCTAAGGAGAAAATGTGATTTCCTGAGAATCTTTAATCAGAGTATGATAAGGCACCTACCCCACAACGAATTCGGTCTGGCTGTACCACCATCAGGTTCCCTGGCGTGGTCTCCAGGGGCCGGATCTTCTGAGGAGAGGAGATATGTCGGCAGTAAAAAAGAGTCTTCTCGTCTTCTGTCTCAGTGTCTGTGATGGAATCACAGCCAGAATCTGTGGCAAAGTTTAGCAGTTCATCAGAAGAACAAGAGGAAGGAGAAACACAGAGCTCATGTTCCTTCCCACTTTTCTTCCCCATGAAAGCCCCATACATTACCAAATGAGAAACCACTCAACAAATAAAAGACAAAGTAAGTAAATCTGAAAATGTGGAAAAAGGATTTGAGGGGGTGTATAAAAGAAGAAAGGGGCATACTACAAAGCTATATCATCTTCCAGGAAAGGCAGTTAGCAAGGAGAAAGGTCAGATGGGTCTGGAGAACAAGCTACAGACTGAACCTGCCAAGTGTCCACCAATGTGCTTCTTAATTGCTTCCTCTATGCCCCTTTGCAAAGAGCTGGCTCCTACACTGATCAAACAAGCAATCAAACTTTTATTAAACATGTGCTAGGTTTGAGGCCTAAGCTAGGTACAAGGGAAGGAAGGAAATAGGCATTTTTTAATATGTTAGGCCCTGTGCCAAGCACTTTTACAAACATTATCTCATCTGTTCCTCATTGCAACTGTGATTTGACAGTTGAGGAAACCAGAGGTTAAGGGATTTGCTCCAAGTTACACTGCTAGGCCAGTCTGACTCTGGAGCTCTCTCTACCGTCCAACCTGGCCACCTTGGCTGCCACTCAAAGACAAGCAATGAATCAGTTCTCATTTACAAGGAACTTATATGAACCATAATAGACAACAAAGAATCTGACAAGTAGGTATGCCAGAGAGAAGACTGAACCAGAGAAATACATACATGGCACCAGCTGTTTTCTGAAGTTATCAAACGCTGGTTTCCAAATTAAACCCATTTGGGAAAGGCAAATAAGGTTTGCTAAACTTGGAACCCTAAAGAGTCTCAGGATCAGGACTGGTCTCCCAGCCTCTGGTGGCAAGCCCCCATTCTCTTCCTCTTGCTCTCCTCCTTCAGTTCTGAGTTTCTCTTGGTTGCTATTGGCCCAGGTAGTTATATATCCCACTCTGCCATTGCAACTCTGCACAGACTTTCCACCTCCAGACTTGTTCTCTCTTCTGGGATTCACATCTGGCTCTTCATCTGGCTCCCATTCCTTCAGCCCCTGGGCTTCTCTTGGTTGCTGTTTACACCTATAGGGTCACCAACAACAACCCCTGCCCCGGCACCCCTGTATATCTCCCCATGGCTACTTATAGGGATGCTGGTTCTCCAGACCTCCGGTTCTCACTTCAGATGCTCAGATACTCTTTCTCCCCCATTGCTTGCCTGGCTTCTGATTACAACATTGTCCTCAGGCCCTATGTTCCATGGATACTTACATCTGGTCCCCTTGATTACCAGCTGTTCCCGATATATCACAACACACTATAAAATTAAGTACAAGGTTGTTTAACATACTTTGCAAATGCTATAGTATACTGTGAAATGCCCCCAAATAAGATATGGGATAGAGAACTATGGGGTACAGAGAAGTTTGGAACAGATCTGACATGAGAGACTGTTGATCTGACATACAACACTATAAGGTAAAGCTACTTAGGAAAGGATATATGGATGCGATGGGGTTTAACTCAAAAGTCAAAAGGTATTAAGACAGATCTAGGTCTTAAAGAAGGTATAAGAATATGGGGTGGAATGTTGATGGCAATGCTTGTCCTTCATTTTTTTTAGGTTTTTTTGCAAGGCAATGGGGTTAAGTGGCTTGCCCAAGGCCACACAGCTAGGTAATTATTAAGTGTCTGAGACCGGATTTGAACTCAGGTACTCCTGACTCCAGGGCTGGTGTTCTATCCACTGCACCACCTAGCCGCCCCCTTGTCCTTCATTCTTGAAGGAGACCCCGACACCAGGGTGGTGATGGCATGACACAGAAAAGTGAACAGAATTTAAGTGATGGGGAGGGGATGTTGTCCTAGGGCCCCAGCCTCATTTTCTCCTCAGAGTCAGTTGGGTCCAGTGGTCAGATATGGCTCAGGACAGGAGATGCTTTGGATGCCAGGCAATCAGGGTTAGGTGACTTGCTCAAGGTCACCCGGCTAGTAAGTATCTGAGATCGTATCTGAACTCAGGTCCTCCTGATTCCAGGGGCTCTATCTACTGCACCACCAAGCTGCAGGTTAAAAATCAACAAACACCTACTGACAAATGCTAGATGCAAAGAACAGCAAAAACAAACAGTCCCTGACTTTAAGGATCTCACAGTCTAATGAGGGAGATAATATGGAATACATCCATATGTAATACATACATATATATATATATATATATATATAACATTCACACATATCATAATGTATATAGATCTAACATATGTATATATAAACAAGTTACATACCAGATAAATTAGATATAACATTAGAAGGAAGGTATTTTATATGAGAACCTGGACCACTGGCCCAGTTGTATCAGGAAAAAGATTGTTCTTGCTCCTCAGTAAGGTGGGGAAGTGGCACAATTTAGTTCATCAAGGAAAGGATGGGACCTGCCCTTTTTCCAACCTCCACCAGTCAGGTACGTTCTTCATCCTGATCCCTCTCTTGGGAGCCACCAGAGCCCCAATCCCACGGGGATAACAAGGCTCAGGCAGCCCTCTCCTGGATGTAGGTACCTGGAGCAGTGGAGGGTGTAGGCACCCCATCCTAGTTATGGCTCTGTGTACTTCCTAAGGTCACTCTGTATTGTATAAAGACTGACTTCCTGTTCAAGTACAGCTTAGTATAATTGCCATACAAGATCCTTCCTAATTCTAAGATTCTATATACATAAATAAAGGTAGAGAGGCAAGAGAACATGATGAGTGTGTTTAATGGGCAATGGGAAGACTGGCTTGACTAGAATAGAGGGTATGTATTAGCAAAAGGAAAGATTGAAAAGGGGCCCATTTTGCAGTCCCTGGGAGGATTGAGCCACTAGCATGTCTTCCAGCTCTAACCTTAGCACCATGCAATGCCTGGTAGAGCAGCTGAAATTGGAGGCCGGGGTGGAGAGGATCAAGGTGTCTCAGGCTGCTGCAGAACTCCAGCAGTATTGTATGTAGAATGCCTGGAAAGATGCTGTTCTGGTGGGAGTCCCTGTGGGGAGCAACCCCTTCCGTGAGCCCCCTTGTATTTTACTCTGATGACAGGGAAGAAGTTCACTGAGGAGCATTACCTTCAAGAAGGCAGTGATTAACAGCTGTTTCTGAGTCTTAAAACAATTTTTTGTGTGTGGCCAAACAATTTTTAGATATTTGAGTCCTTTCTATTGCCAGCTCCTACAGCCAAACTTTCGGGAATGAATGGAAATTTCTAGATACATAAAGGAAAAAGACCCACATGTAATAATTAACTTGCTTTTTGGGAGGTAATTCTTGTAAAATGTTATAAACTTTAAAAGACACACATACCATTCTTCTGCCAACAAAACTACCCACCTCTCATAACTCAGTTATGACTGATTCAATATTTTGAATAGCTGGTTTTTACTTAAGTGACAACATTTAGCAAAGAAAAACATTTTCTTTTACCAAAAAATTATTTTCATTATAAGTTGTTGTGCCTAAATATTTTTAAGTATTTTTCCTTTAGAATTTGCATTTTTTAAGGGAACACACTCAAGTGCAGATTACTGGCTTTACTAATCAAGCTTGTCTTGATTTTTCTAAAGTAGAAGATAAAATATTTTATTTTTAACACTAAACATGTGAGGTATTTCTTAAGTAGGTTGTTTTGAAAGACCAATATTGTCATATTAAATTGCTTCATTTAGAAAAAAAGAAAAAAGATTGGAAAGGAAAGGGGAAAGCCACGGGGTGGGGATCCACAGTAGAGGACTGGTGTCCAGTCTTCGAACAGAAATGACATGAAAGCAATGGTTTAGAAAGATTAATCTGCTAGCAATCTGCAGGACAGATTAGAATGGGAGAGGCAAGAGGCATTGGAATCTCCACCTCGAGAGGAGCTGCTTGCTAACTGGAAGTAAACACTAACACAATGTTTTTTGTCAATGTCAAAAATTCAATTAAACTACACATTTAAAAGTGAATTTAGAATCAACAGAGGCAATGTGTCTACAGATTGAGATCTGGTCATGGTGTTATCATGGGATTTGTCACAATGGGATACGGTCAAACAGTCACTGAATCCAGTGTATCTGAAATATACTATATGTTGTTGTTCTGCCCTTTCACTTGTGTCTTTATGTCCCCAGTTGGGGTTTTCTTGGTAGTGATCCTGGAAAGGTCTGCCAATTCCTTCTCCAGCTCATTTTACAGATGAAGAAACTGAGGCAAACAGGATTAAGTGATTTGTCCAAAGTCATAAAAGCCAATAATTTGAACTCAGATCTTCATGCTATCAGGCCTACATGTGGTCCTAAAATATATTATATTGGGCAGGACTTTCTCACTTGGGGCCTATGAGCTTGTTTTTTTAAAAACTATTTTGAAAACTATACTTCAGTACATTGGTTTCCTTTGTAATCCCTTGCATCTTATTTTATTTTAAACATTTTCTGAGGGGCAGCTAGGTAGCGCAGTGAATAGAGCACCAGCCTTGGAGTCAGGAGTACCTGGGTTCAAATCTGACCTCAGACAATAATTACCTAGCTGTGTGGCCTTGGGCAAGCCACTTAACCCCATTGCCTTGCAAAAAAACCTAACCACTTAACCCCATTGCCTTGAAAAATCTAAAAAAAAAATCATTTTTCTGAGAAGAGGTCTATGAGCTTCAAAGAGGTCCAAGGCTCACGAAAGGTTAAGAAACTCTTGGTGTAGTGTATACAGGATAAACTGCATATAACATATTCAATATATAATTGGATATACACAGGGGAGTAGGAGATAGAGGGCGAGAAGTTTGGACCTATGATTTCATCAGCATGGGGAACTTCCAGGGTAATAACATCCTCTATTGATACATATCAGTCACAATTAAATTGCTTGTGCCACTAAGTGGCAGGAGGGGGGGGAGGGGGAAGAGCATCAAATAATACAAAGAAGACATTCTTCCAGGGATACTGAATGATAAATCAGAGAAAGAAAATCCATGAGACGGTATGAACTTTGACTGTTTTGTTAAGTACTTCAATAGGTGCTTTGCATTTGGGGAAGTAAATTGCTTCCAAAAAACAATTCTAATGTACACAAAGGCAGCTTTATGAGGAGTTGCTGTTGTGAGTGCTGGGAACCTGGGTGACAATGGGATGGGGCAGATACAGGGGCCAAGACTGGAAGTTGGGTTAGGGCAATAGGGAATGGCCAGTCATCAGTGCAGATATGGTGTCATGGTGGGAAGCAGCCAGCAGAATCCAAAGTCCAAGTGTTCCATGGAAACAGAAGGAAGTAAACAGTTCAAGTGACCGTAGAAAATCCTTTTTAGCCTTAAGAAGAATAGAAGCAGGTAATAGATTCTAGACAGTGAGGCCAAAGACAATGTCTCAGGGTTCAGTGCAGACAAAGTTGAACCTCTGACTTGTCTGGACCAGATCAGCATCCTGATGACACTAGCCTCGTTGCAGTTCATTTCATATCACAGTCCATCCTCAGGCTAGGTGAATTTTCACTGGCCACCATTCATGACTGGAATCCTCTCCTTCACTTCCATCTTATGGTTTCCCTGACTTTCAGATCCCAGCTATAAGAAGCTGTCCTAGTCCCCCCCCTTAGTACTTGTGTGTTCCCTCTAAAATCATTTCCAATTTGTCTTATATGTGTGTATGTATATATATGTGTATATATATATACATATATGCACATATACACACCTATGTGTCTATCCATCTATCTTTCTATTTGTTTGAGTGGGGTAGCTAGGTGGCCCAGTGGATAGAGCACCAGCCCTGGAGTCAGTAGTACCTAGGTTCAAATCCAGTCTCAGACATTTAATAATTACCTAGCTGTGTGGCCTTGGGCAAACCACTTAACCCCATTTGCCTTGCAAAAACCTAAAAAAAAAAAAAACAACCAAAAATCTATTTGTCTGAGTGTCTGTCTATACACAAACATACATAAGCAACTAGGTGACACAGTGAAGAGAGCACTGGGTCTCAGGTCAGGAAGACCTAAGTTCAGTTCTGGCCTCAGAAACTATCTGCATGACCCTGGACAAGTCACTTCACCTCTGTCTTCAGTAATAAAATGGGAATTAATAATAGCATCTACTCTCCCAAGGCTGTTATGAGAATCAAAATGAGATATCTGTAAAGCACTTAGCACATAGTAGGCACTATTTTAAGAGCTTATTTCCTTTCCCTTCCTTAGTTTAAACATAGTTGTCTGCTGGTTTTCCGCCATTAAATTGTGAAGTCCTTGAAAGCGGGCAATTTTTTGCTGTTGTTTTTCTGGGGGTTTTTTGAGTTTTTTTGCCTTCTCTCTATCCCCAGATTGTATGTTAATTTGTCTAGAAACAGAAGTCAAGTTTTCTTACAATTCACTAGATGTGCATTAGTCACCTCTTCTGTACAAAACCCAGGAGCAGGTGCTCAAAGAGATATACAGATAAAAAACACTCAGATCCATTCTCTCAGAGCTACCATTAAATAAGAGGAATAGGACACACCCAGAAATAATGTTAAACAAATCAGAAAAAAAAATGATTCCATGAGAGTCTTTATGTGCTCTGAAAAAGGAAAGCTCATTTTTACAAGGCTTTGAGCCCTATGAGGTTGTTTACTGTGGTAGACAGACTTGATTTTCTTACCCACTTACCTCCTCATTTTGGGTGAAAGGTGAACAGTAGGATATGAATTCCTCCCCTTTTGCTAGTTTCCAGTGAAGACAGAGACTTGGCAGAAAAACCCAGTGGTCTACTCAATTTCAAAACTGGCTCTAACATCGCAGAAATTGCCCTGTTTATTTAACCCATTTAATGGGCCCAGGAATGCCTCCATTTTCCAAATAAAAAGTTCCCTAAGGCAATCCAGAGCACTGGGCTTTTTTTTGAATGCTTTGCCAAATAAGCATGGGCTTTCTGGGATTTAGATACTTAAAAGCCACAGGCTGGAGTTGAGATGTATTTTTTTTTAAAAAACAAAATATGATGAAGGTCAGTGCTTCAAACAGCGGTAAACCATAATTGCTACTGGGCCCCTTAAAAGCCCATTGTAAAAGCTCCAAAGTGGCTAAATGTAATCCACCTCCAAAGGAGGTCAAGCAATCTTGAGGTCGGGAATGGCTCCATTTTGCACATTAGTGCCCTGGCTCTTCCCCTTCCTTGATAAAGTTCCACTGGGGAGGAAAAGCAGTTGAACACAGATGGTCTTGGGATCATGGGGGCCAGCTGTGAAACAGAAAAACAGCCTCTGGACCTTCAGAAACAGAGCATCTATTAGAGGAAATGATGCAGGTAGGGGGCAAATGGTATTCACTATGGAATGAAGGAAAAGACCTCAAGGACGGCAAGAAACAAATGGACTGACCCCGGCATGAAGAGTATCTGTGATCATAGGATCTCAGCATTAACAGGGACCTAGGGGAGGTCTTACCCTCCTCACAAACCAATAAGGATATTTCCCCTTTATACCATCCTATGGCTATCCAAGTTTCCATCTGCCCCTGAGGATAGCAAGTTTCTTACTATTTAATTCATGCCTTTGTTGATTCTAGTTATAAGAATCCACTGATCCACAAATGTATTGAAGAACTACTACAGGCAAAGTACTCTTTTGAGCGCTAGCGATACAAGTAAAAATAAAACTGCTCCATTCTAATGGGAGAAGCAAAAAGGACACGGAGCATAAATGTAAAATTAATAAATAAATACAAAGTAGCTATAATACAAAATACAAGGAATGAGTTATGCAAAAACATATGGCAAGTTCCTTGAGAATAGGCACCATATCTGTCATCAAAGCTCTCCATTATATATTATACTTTTTCCAGGCTTAGTCTGGGCTTAGACTACTAGACTAAAACCTGGGCTTAGATTATTAAACATGTGTCTAGAGAGAATTTACTTCACTTTTCAGGGTCACAAGCAACTTTCTAAGCAAGAGTGAGCTGGTAAATGTTTTAACAACTGGCTTTCTGAGAACTTTTCTGAGAAAACTTTTATTTCCATTTTTAATATTTTCTCCATCACTTTCCTTTTTTTGGTTTTTTTCAAGGCAATGGGGTTAAGTGACTTGCCCAAGGTCACATAGCTAGGATATTATTAAGTGTCTGAGGTGAAATTTGAACTCAGGTCCTCCTGACTCCAGGATAGGTACTCCATCCACTGTGCCACCCAGCTGCCCCTTCATCACTTTCTTGAATATAGACAATCAACAAAACAATAGACAAGCCCCAATTTGCAGCATTTGCTAATTTCCAAGGAATAAATGAAAATTTAATAACCAGTTCTCTAAGGGGGAAGATTTTATTTCCATTGCTAATATTCTCTTCATCACTTTTTTAAGTTTAAATATTCAACAAAACAAGTTCTTGTTGATTTCCAAGATGTTAACTGTTCACAGTGAAAATTCAACAATTAGCTCTGGTAGAGGAACAGGCTCCAGTATATCCCTGCCTCTATGACTATAAGTTATAAACAGGGGAAAGTGTTTCCATACCAAGGAGTTTCACAAACCAATGACGGGGGTGTAAGTGGGAGTGTAAAGGGAGCCAAGACTAATGGAACCACAGCTGCCGCGGGAGAAGTGGGGATAAAGGTGGATAAAGTCACCCCAGATGGCAGGTGGTAGTAACTCAGAAGGATTCAGCTTCTCAAAAACTGCTAAAACTGCTAAAGAACTCATCTATCAGGGGATTTGAAATCCACCAGTAATGGCAACTCCAGGGAAAACCCTGGAAAATGCATCTCCTATACCTCCAGGCTGCACTGACAATTTACCCAAAGGAGAAAAAAGATTTGATATTTTAAAATAGCTTCAGGTGAAATGTGCTCACATGAAGGCTAAATTCTATGAGGAAGTTCATGATTTGCAACGTAATAAATATGCAGGACTTTCCCAACCTCTATTTGATAAAAAGGGATTTTAGAACCAGTGAAGCTCCTCTAGGAACCCTAATTTAAGGAAAGGACCCAGGCCAGCTCCTTCAATCCTCTCTGGGTTCAGCCGCTGACTCTATGGACCGTGCCCACTTATCTTCACCCTTCCCCACCCCTTTCCATTCCCTTTAATATACTATCTTCCTATGCTATTTCGAGCTCTTGGGCCTTCTCTTTGTTTATATTCTCAGCACTTAACACAGAATCTGACACATACAATAAATACTTAATAAACGCATTGTATGTTGAGTTTACATACATCTTATGTTCAATCATGTCTGACTCTTTGTTGCCACATTTGCAGTTTTCTTGGTAAAGATAGTGAAGGGATTTGGTATTTCTTCTCTAGCTCATTTTACAGATGATGAAACTGAGGCAAACAGGGTTAAGTGAGTTGCTCAGGGTCACAGAGTCTGTAAGAGTCTGAGACCAGATTTGAATTCAGATTTTCCTAACTTCAGGTTGGACACTATCCACTGCACCACCTTGTTTCCACTCTCATCTCCCCTACTAGATTGTAAAGTCTTTTAGGTCAAAAATTATTGTTCCAGCCTCTTCAATGGCTTTTTTATCTTGCCTAGAACCATTATTCCAAAAATAATGCATTTACTGCTACATCTTTGTCCAAAAACCCATGGTAGTTGCCAACTGTCTACATATAAAATCTAAACTAAGTGGGTTTAGAGGGTCAGGGAAAATCCTCAATATCTTGTCTTTTCCAGCATCATCTTTTATTACTCATCCAAGTTGGTCAATGAGGCTTCCTTTGGAAGCCTTGGTTTCTTGGTTTCTTGGTTTCCTAGTTTCTTCTTCCCTTTCAACCAGGTGTCAGCTATTTAATCTTTTTTTTTCTTCCAGTGGTCATTTGGATATTTATAACACCAATTTTATGCAGGTTGTTCAAAATTATCAACTTAAAAATTATCCTGCTGTATATTTGATCATTTAATAAATTCACTCCTAAAAAAGTTTGATTTATTGAATTTCAGGTCTTAAATGTGGTTGCTGTGGCAGCGCCAGACCAAATGATTTCACAAGACTTATATGTATGCTCTTCCCTCTGCCGTCCCTGCCCTAAGGGATCAGGATTGCCCAAGAACACACACACACACACACACACACACACACACACACACCTTGTATGCATGCATAAATGTGAACTACACATATGTGAATATATATGTGCATGTGTATGTGTTTATTGATTGTGCATTCAATGCAGTCTCTGAGACTGAGATGCAACAAAGTATGGATTCGATTCTCTGCTGCTTGTTCTCATTTTGGTCCAACAATTAACACCAAGAAAATACAGGTACTCCATCAGCCAGCACCACCCCACCTATATGTAGAACCATTGGTTATAATAAAAGATACATACACAAAGATGATGAGGTTAGTGTGAGAGGGAAGAATAATGTATATTAGACTGCCAGCCAAACTGAAGGTCTGCTGAGTCAGTCACTGTGCCAACCTCATTTTGATATGCCTGGGGAACGTGGAGAGTATCCCAGCATCATAGCAAAAAATTGAATCACTTCCAGTTGAACTGTCTTAGGAAGCTTCTGAAGATCACCTGGTAAGATAAGGTACCAGATCCGGAGGTCCTATCTTAAGCTGAACTGCCATGCATTCAAACTCTACTGCAGAGAGTACAACTCTGATAGACTGGCCAGTCTTCTCAAATGCCTAACTTGCATTTGCCTAGAAGATTCATTTAAGGAGAACTCACATAAGGCAAGTGCTCATGGTGGGCAGAAGAAGTGATACAGGGAAAGACTTAAGATCTCTCTGAAGAACTTGGAATTGATTGGCTGACATGGGAGACTCCCCACCACAGCGTGCCCTCCTCAGAGAAGGCCTGTGTTCAAGCAGAATTGAAGTAGCTCTAAAGAAACACATATGTGCAAATTTAGACAATCTACCCCAAAAGTTCATGTGGACTCTTTATGCCCAAGCTGAGCTCACATTGATCTGATCAACCATAATTGGGCACACAATATCTTGTCTTGGATATAGTGATTTCATATTGGTCCTCTTTAAGAATGAAGGACAGAGGCAGCTAGATGATGAGGTGGATAGAACACTAGCCCTGGAGTCAGGAGGACCTGAGTTCAAATCCAGTTTCAGACACTTAATAATTACCTAGCTATGTGACCTTGGGCAAGTCACTTAACCCCACTGCCATGCCAAAAAAAAAAGAAGAATGAAAGACAACAACCAAACATATGTGCATGGATGTATAAATATTTAAATACGTATTTAAATCTGTCCCAGTTAGACCCTCTTCTCAGGATCAAATGTACCTTCCAGGACAGTCATTTGCCAGTATCTTACATTGACTCTCCTTCCTCTTGCTTTCCTGGCTTACTTTTCCCTATATGCCTCAATTCCATGGCCCTTAATGGTTCCTTCACTTATGCCTGTTCTAACTTCCAGTAGCCCTGTTCTCCTTAGAACAAGTTTGAAAATCTCAGATTCTTAATTTTACTGATGACTGCACATACTATACCTGGCTCTCTTAGACATCCACACCAAAATATGTTTTGCATAATTCCCACCCTTACACTTCCAGGAGCCCCTGGGCAATCAAGGTTTAAGCCCTCTCCATCTATTTGGCAGATACTGGAACTACAAGAACAAAAAAAAAACCGCTTCAAGGCGCTTATACTCTATCAGCACATCACTTTGATCATTCATTCTTCTTCGTTCAATATACCACATTGCCCAAGGGGTTTTCAGATAAAGGGCCTGAATGATAACTTGTTAGGGACAGTCACAGAGACAGAATGCTTTAAAGTTGACAAGACACAGAGCTCACACAACCACCCTGTAAAGGCAAGTTGTGCAAACATCATTCACCCCTCCTCTTGATGTGAAAATTGAGACTGAGAAGTTAAATTTCTTGTCACATAACAGAAGTTATGAATCAGGGAGGGATCATCTAAGATTCTAAGGCCTAGAGATAGGATTCTTTTCCTTCAGGGGAAGAGAAGAAAAGAAAAAGGACTGCTTTCAAATACAGATTATCTTGAGCTTTACTTTCCTTATTACTGCTTGGAAGACAACTAGATGGCTCAGTAATTAGAGCACTAGCCCTGGAATCAGGAGAACATAAATTCAAATCTGACCTCAGACACTATGTGACCTTGGGTAAGTCACTTCACCCTGATTGCCTCACATCCAGAACCATCTCCAGTTGTCCTGATTCATATCTGGCCACTGGACTCAGATGATTCTGGAGGAGAAAGTGAGGCTGGTGACTTGGCACAGTACCCCCTCACTCAAATCCAATTCATGTGTTTATCAAGACATCACCTCCCTTCTTTGAGAACATCACTGTTTGAAATTTCTCTGCAACCACTTACTTCTCATCTGCCACATCTCTCCCTCATCCTAACCTTTCTCTCCTTCCTTCCTTCTATATGTGGTCTTAGGAACTTAGGAATCTTGATGATCATCTATACTAACACCTTTTACAAATAAAAAAAACTGGAGAGAAGAGAGTGGGAAGTGACTTGAGCTTAAGGTTATAATTATAGGGTAGTAAGTAGCAAAGGAGAATAGCAAGACAAGATCTGATTTTCATCAGTGGTAATAAAGAAAAGACAAATGAAAAGGTATATGAGGGTAGGAGGAGAGTGGGCTGCTTCCATAAGTCCCACTGTAATTCTTTCCTCCTCCTGATTTATTTTCTGATTTAGTCATTTCATTTTCCTCTGAACATGCATTTATATTATATAGTATTTGCCTTAGAGTTTTACCAGGATCATGGAAATGAGCTTACCTTGAAAGCATTAAATTGAAGGAAGAATTTGTTAAAGACCATTAATGGAGGAAGAGGAAGAAGGGAAAGGGGTGGAAGAAGAAGAGGAAGAAAAAGAAAAGAAGGAAAGAAAAAAAGGAAGGGAGGAAAGAAGGAAAGAAGAAAGAAGGGAAGAAAAAGAAAGATACTTAGTCTACTTGAGAAAGCAAACAATAAGAACAAAAGTTATTACTAGAAATTCATAGTTTACAAATGTTAACACTAATAATGACATTTCTATGGCACTTAAAGGATTGGAAAACACTTTGCAAACATTATTTCATTCAGTCCTCACAATCCCCTGGTGAAGAATGATATTATTATTACTACCATTTTTTAGATAACAAAACTGAAGCTAAGAGGTATTAAATACTTTTCCCAGGTTTCAAAATGTCAGAGATTGGAATTGAACCAATATCCACCTTTCCATTCCACCAGAACTAATTTTTTTCAATATGTTGCTGATAACAGCTCACAGTCACATAGTACATAACTTATAGAATCAAATTTTATGAGTCTTCATTGTAGAAACAAATACCTGAAGGTACAATTCAGGATGGTACAATTCAGTTTCCATAACTCTTTGGCTTCTGGGCACATATCTTACCTAACTCTCATTTCAGTAATCACCCACAAATCTTCCTTCCCTATTCTTTCTCTTTTTTGGATCTGAAAATTTTTTTCAAGCTACATGGTTTAGCTTCAATCCTTTCCCTTCCTCCTTAGAAAACATAGTGTGAAAAAGGCATGCTAAGCTTATCCTCTTCCCTCAATAAATACCTAGTTTTTCCAGAAAAAACAAAAAACAAAATCAAAACAACTACTTTAATTAGACAATGCAAGCGCCTCAAACAATAGGTTATATGACAAGTAGGTATCTTTTTATAATCTTGTTACTGCAAAGACATGTGAATGTAAATGTAAATGGCCAAAGTCAAGAAAAATAGCACTGTAATTAATGTATATAACTGGAAAAAATTACATTCATCCCACTGACTTCTAAAAGAGGGAAAATACATTTGTATATTAACATTTTACCTACATTTCCTACTATGGTTATATCCTGGATTCTACACAAAGTAACCAAACTGCAGCTTGCAAAGAGAAAATCATTTTCTTTGTACTTGAGTACACAAAAAACAAGTGTTGTTAGAAACCTGTAAAGCTACACAAAGGATGAATGTTATCTCTGACCTCTGAGGTTTTTTCTGTCCACTGCATTGTGAATTATACATTATGACCCTTGATTTTTAGACATAGAATCCATCTTTTTGATGGGGGGGGGGAAGTATAGTGGTAACTCAGGAAATCCTAAATATCAGATATTCACAGGTATTAGAGTCAGAAGGTAGAGGATAATATCACCATTTCATGGTGCCAACATGACTGATAAACTGGAGAAGAGCCACAGATTAGACCAAAAAAGGAGGGAATGAAAAAATCATAACTGGAACTGAAGTTTCCCCATGTGCTGATTCACAAGCCAACTACCTTGAACGTCTGGTTCTCATCCCACTCAATCCCCAAATGTGTTCTTGTATCTCACTCCTCCAAAGACAACTTGGTGTAGTCCTTCAGGTCTGCAGACCTCATAGACCTCGTTCCCTTAGCCCCTACTCACCTTTCAGATTCCAGTCTGTACCAGACAATCTCTTTTCTGTAGCCTCTGAGGTTGCTCTGTGGTGCTCCTACTCATCGGTTTATTCTTAAAGTCTTGAGTTACCAAACTACTGCTGTCCCAGGAGCACATGAGGAAGGACTTGCCTTCCCTGCTGCCTGAAGCCACAAAGACCATAAGAGGACTGAGGTCCAGAACAAAAAAAAAGGGGGCAAGGGGTAAATGCCAAGAAGGCCCAGTGATCAGATCTCCAAGAGCTGAGCTAGCTGCTTCACCTGGTAGCTCTAAAGGAACTTGACAAATATTTTTAAATAACATTAGAAACAGGAGGTGACACCTTGGGTTTTTTTTTTCACTCTGCCATCCCCCTCACTTATCTACTTTGCAGTCAACGGAAATAGAATTCCCTGCCCCCCCAAAAAAAAAATTCATCCCTGATTACTGAAAGAAGGAATATTTCTCCTTCTCTGCCCCATTTATCAACAAGTTAAGCCAAGGTTGGAGGAGGGGGGGCTCCTGACCTTTCCTAGCCTATGGACAAAAGCCTTCTTTTAGAGGCTGAACTTTGACAGCTTCTCTGCACTATATACTGGCTCTGTTTATTCTTCATCATAGGATGAACTTGAGGTCCCTTCAAATTCTTTCAGTTAAGCAGGATCGGAACACCATCATCATCCTCAGCTCTTCATTTTCCTTCAACACCCTCACAGCCAGTCATTTGCCAGGTTCTATTGATTCTACCATCATGGCACCTCGGTTCAAGTTCTCATCACCTCTTGCCTGGACTACTGCTAGAGCCTCCTAATTCATTGTCTCCCTCTCCACTCCTTCCCCTTTCTTCCCCTTTATCTAAACAGATGTCAAATCCCAACGCCTAAAGCATAGGTCTGACAATGTTACACTCCTGCTCCACCCTCATATGACACATGTCTCAGTCAAAATAACCTCCTGGATGTTTCCTCTTCATGGCAGAAGCCCCTACGCTTGCTGCCCTCCACTTCAACAAAATAACTTCACTCCACCCTTTTCCTAGCTTTCTGTCTTGTACTAAACAACACATGTATGGTCCAAATGGCATGCCCTGGCCCATTGGCTTCATTTTAATTGGCCTCACCTTCCCCACCCAGTCAATGTGGAACCTGACCTAGATGACTCTTAAGTCTTCTCTAGCTCTAAATCTATGATCCTTTTCTTTCTTTTTTAGCATCTCAAAGGTTCATCCTTAGTTTCCTTCCAGGCTCAACATAGATCCTAGGTCCTACAGAAACATTTATCTTTTCTAGATATTCCTGACTGTTACTGTTTCTTTCTCCTCATATTATGTGGCCTTTACAAATCTGTGTACAAACTATCTCTCTGGTAGAGTGAAAGCTCCCTGAGGACAGGGTCTGGTTCATTTTTGTCATTGTATCTCAGTACTTAGCCAGTAGAGCCTGTATCAAATTGGACTTAATTGAACTGAGTTGGACTCTCTTTGCTAGGGCTGCTCTTTAATCAGCACTCACAGACACCAGTATCAGTTCTTACAATTCATGGGAAATAAATAAGCTTTCAGAGCAGTGTACTTGGGGGAAAGGGGGCCCATTAGACCCCTGTTTCATCTTTCAGGAAACCCCAGTGTTGCTAGCCAAACAGGAGATACCACAGCTCCTATAAACAGCTTCCTCTTTCTTCATCTCTTTCCGACACTTAAAAATGTGTTTCCTCTTTTTATGTAAATAGGGTACAAATAGCAAAATGCAGCCACCTAACTGGTAATTCAGAACAAGTCTCTTAAAATGGGAGTCTCTGACTTCTTGATAGATGGGATGCATCCAAATCTAAAAGTTGACCAATGTATCAATTTACTTGTTTGAGAAGAAGTAGGATTTTTGTGGTTTAGTCCTTTTTTTATTAAACATTTTAAAACAGAATTGTGGAAATAAACTCAAGCCCATCATGTCAAAACCTCCTTCCATTTATTTTCACCCATTGGTTATATAACACAAGGAATTATTTGAATTGTTCCATTTTTCCCCACTTGGGTCCATCACTTCCATTTCTGCATTTGAGCACATTTATGATGTGAAGCATGGTGAGTTAGCTTCACTTTCTATTTCCAGGGAGGTTTTACTTTGCTATTCTCACTCATTTGTGAGAAACTAGCAGATGGGTTTCATAATATGGCCAGAAGGGTATTTCCTACAGACTGCCCAGCAACACAGAACACTGAGACCACTTGACATGTTGGTAAAATACCTCCAAGCCAACAGGAAGAAGGCAGGAGAGATGTCCTTCACCTGAGAATTTGCTGTAGTTATAAACCTTGGATTTCTGATTGTCTGAAACCACTTGAAATTAAAGGAATTTTCTGAAGCTCTATTTGATCAGCTGCTTCATAATGAACCTGAAAGCAAGTTATATAAGTTATATATATATATATATATATATATATATATATATATATATATATATATAGTCAGAGGACATGAATACAAATCCTGTCTTTGCTACTTACTACTTAACAGCATGTGGCTTTGGGCCAGGCTCTTAGCTTTTTTCAGACCTTGGTTTCCTTGAGACTTGGACTAAATGACCCCTGAAGTCCTTTTCAACTCCAATTCTATGATCTCTGCTTCTACATCAGCAAATTTTAGGTCTAAAAGAAACCCCACGGATTATCCAGCCCAACATCCTCATTTTACAGATTAGGAAACAGAGCTAAGTGACTTGCCTATGACGGAGTACAATATTGCTCATCTCTCTCTATCAGGAAATAGCAATTACAGGAACAAGGGACCACAGAAATGTACCTCTGCTTCTGGTGTTCTGTAGCTCAGCCAAATTATAGTTACAAATAGAGAAACCTGATAAATAAGTTTGGACTCCAATAGGCTAAATCCCTTTCCCCTAAAGAAGTATTTTAATAGAGTGATTTTTTTCAAAAATGTAAAAATTACTATGATTATTTGGTTGTTCTGTTATATAGGAGCTCATAGGCAGAAAGTTATATATAATCAATTCAAAATGTACACCTACCATAGGATCAAAATTGATTGTGGTTTTTGTTTTTTTTTAAATCTTGAAGGGATTTTAGAAGTAGCAGAATCATAGAATTAAAAGTGGAAGGCACTTTAGAAGTCTTATAGCTCAGTTCTTTCATTTTAGAGATAAGGAAACTGAAGCATACAGAGGTCAATTTCTGATCAGAAATAGCAGAACTGAGATTTGAAGTCAGGTTCTATGATTCTAAGTCCATTCAACATATTCATTATTTAGAAAACTTAAAAAATTTAAAGAAGACATTCAAAGAATTTATTAAGTCTGTATCTTTTGTTCATATTTCCTTTACTGATTATTATTATTATTTTGTTAAACCTGTAAAAGATAAATTTCAAATGGCTTTTCAAGTCTCAAAAAATTATCAAAACCCATTTTTTTTCAAATTTCTGTTGTCTTCAATTTCCTTCTTTATATTTCTGTTAGATTGTCAAGGTCCAAAAGAAGAACAGTAAAATATCTACTATTAATGCCTTACTATTTATATATTGTTGCTTGGTTTGTTTTTTAGTCTTTGGTTTTGTGTGTGTGTGTGTGTGTGTGTGTGTGTGTGTGTGTGTGTGTGTGTGTGTGTGTACACACAGATATACAATGTTTTCTATGACATTTATGTGGTTTTTCCTATTTATTTCTTGATATTGTCTATTTTGACTTCTTCCTCATCTGAAATCAGAATTGCAACTATCATTTTTCCTGATAAAATTAAGTTTTATTTCAGTCTCTCACTTTAAATATGTATTTGTCCCTGCATTTTAGGTGTGTTTCTATAGGCAATAAATTGCTTTCTAATCCAATATACTGCTCTCTTTTTAAGGTGAGTTTAATATATTTATATTCAAAATTATAATTATTGAGTTTTACTTTCCCTCTATGATTTCCCTTGTATATTATTTGTATTTTTAAGCTTAAGATACAATGCATCTTGATTCAGTCCTAGTCTCTGTGCATACATGAACACACATTTATATACATACTCTCCTATACCTAACAGAAGGGTCTTCTTTTTAATACTTTCCATAGCATTCTGAATGAGTGTGTCATTCACAAATCATCCTCTCTCTCCCCTAACTGCATATTTTTGTTGCTATTGTTTTTACCTATAGTATCCAAATTCTAAGCATAATAAATTTTCTCTACTCCACACCATTTCCTTTTCAAGGTTATTCAATTCTAAGTTTTTGCTGAATTATTGGATCATTTAACTTCTGATTTCTTTCTGATCAAGGCTAACTGTAGAATCCCTAGTCTTTGGCTTCCCATATTTGCTTCCTGAAGCCCTTTAGCCTTGCTCTGGCTTCTCCAACCTTGACCTGTTCTAATAGCTGTAGGCACCCAAACCTTCAGTGTGCATATCTTAATTCTCAACTATCTATATCTCCCAGTTCTCACCTCTTCTTGAGAATCTTAGCTCTCTTCTTGCCCATGCTCTAATATTTCAGTGAATGTCTAGAAAACATTGAAAAACAGGCCTTCAGACTTAGCACTGTACTTCTATTTTGCTTATTATATTCTCCAAACCTATTTCCCCAGCTTCCCTCACCCACCTAGTAGCTCATATAAACTCACAAGAGTCAAATGAATGACCTTGACTTACCCTGCTAAACTAGGTTAAAAACAGGCTAAAAATATTGATTTTTGTTTAATAATTAATGCCTTAACTAAACTGACAACTATAAATTCTTATTAGTCTGCCTCAGCAATTTTTAGTTTCAGTTTTAAAGTAGTATAATGTACCCTTTAATTTGCCTCTCTCCAGGTCTAAGGTAATGGGAGTAGGGAAGGAGGAGAGAAGAAGGGAATCAGTGAATTAAAATTATTTCCCTTGTCCTAAACATTAATTTATTCTAAGTTGGAGAGGAAGATAGAAAGGAAGATGAAAAAAAAAGAGATCAAAGAACATTCAGCATGTTCCTTTACCTCTTTTTGCCCTGACCCAAATCTCATTTTCTTCTCTAGCTTCATTGAAATATTGTCAGTTTTAGATATCTTATTGTCTGATCTTGTCACCTCTTAGACTTCTCTTTTCTTCTTTAAGGATATGATTTCTCTCTCATCACACCCAATTTGGATCAAGGTACAACATGGAAACAAAGTAAAGACTGACAGAGTGCTTTCTGTTGGGGGGGGAAGCAAGATGGGGGGAAAATTGTAAAACTCAAATAATATCTTTAATAAAATTAATTTAAAAAAAGAAATATTGTCAGTTTAAATATGTACTTTTTCAACATATATACTCAAAAGATCATTTATTTCCTCTTTATGTAGGGTTTGTCAACCTTTGAGCATTGGGGTGCTATGCCTTGTTCTTCTTTCTTCTCTTCAAGTCAGGAACAGGGACAGGAAAGTTCTTACTACATTTTGAAAATTGGCAATTAATTTTGGCTAACACACTCCTCTTTTAAATAAACACTTTCTGGGAAGGTTAGGTTTATCACTCACACCTTTATATGAATTACATATTTGAAGGGAATTTTAAAGGTCATCGAATTTAATCTCTTCTCTGATGTATAAAATCCCTTCTCAAGTAACTCTGAACAATGCTTATTCAGTGTCTTAATTTGTTCAGTGATGGAGAGCTCACTATTTCATGCAAAATACTTCATGAGTCAATCATCATTGCTGAATAGTTCTAGATGTACAAGAGAATTTTTACTTTTTTATGAAAAACTGAAATCTGGGTCCATGAAATCTTCTACCCATCCAGGAAACAGAATATGTCCAGTCCCTCTTATACAAAACATTCTTTTACTAATTGAACATAGCAATCATGTTCACCTTGAATCTTTTATTTTCTTCAGGTAAAAATACCTGGTTTTTCCCCATCTTTTCATGTTATATGCTTTCCAGATCATTCATCAAATGAGTCCTGTTCCTCCGTATGCATTCTAATTTTTCCCAATATTCTATATATGCTTTGATCCTCTGACACCAGACTCATGGTTGTTTCTTGCACAAGCCACTACTCATTGTCTGCCATCCCTGCTTGAAATGCTCTCCCTCCTCATTTCTTCCTCCCAATTCCCATCAAATTCCAGTTAAAATCTCCCCTCCAAAACCTCTGGGTATCTGTGACAAAAGCTCCCATTTTCTTCTCCTCTGTACCTCAGGGTAGTTAGTCCCCCAAACATGATCCTAAAACCTGCATCAATAGCTTTATGAGCAAAATTCACCCTTCTTCCAAAATACCCACATTTTGCCTTCCAGACCACCTCATAATGGTGGCCTCCTGGGAAGTGGCTGATAAATAAAAGATCCATCCCATCCTTTTTTTTTTAATTTTCAGTGGGACAAAATGAATCTCAGAGAATAAACAGTAAGAACAAATTCTTATCTGCATTATAATCTTCATTCCTGTGCTTCCTGAAATTTCCTACTACTTACTGTCCAGGGCATCATCATCTTTTTCCATATTCACTACCGTGGTGTCACCCCTAAATTTTCACTTCACATATACAATTATAGTTGCCAATTATTGCCTCCATGATTTTCTGCTCTTATATAGCCACCACACTTGTTCAGGTCTTCATCACCTCTCACCAGGAGTAATTGGTTCTTAATTGATTTCCCTGACTTGCCTCTGCTTTCTCCACACTGTTGTCAAATTGATATTATTAAGTTGCATATCTGACCACATCATTTCTCTATTCAATAAACCTTAATTTCAAATATTCTTTCATTTTTAGTTTATCATTTAATTTCTATTTGTGCATGTTTTATGATACAATTAATAAATCAGCAATAAACATTTAATAGGACTTACTATGTATGGGAGTCATTATGCTAAACACTGGGGCTATAAAGAAAAAGGAAGAAATAGTCCCTGACCTCAAAGAGCTTATATTCTAATGGAGGAGATGATATGTCTATATATAGATATATGCATGATACATATAAGGTAAATGTAAGTAACTTAAGAGGGGAAAATAACTGGCATATATAATATATATAATTATTAACTCAGTCATATATAAATGATTTATAAGTAAATGATGATGTTTAGCCTTTGTTCTCAAAGAAGACCTAGACATCAGGGAGGTGATGCCATGAGATGCATATGAATTGGATTTGAGTGAGGGAATACTGTGCTAAGTCATCAGCCTCACTTTTTCCTCCAGAGTCATCTGGGTCCCAGTAGCCAGATATGATCAGGATGACAAGATGAGGCAGTCAGTTACCCAAGGTCATACAGTAAAGTGGTGAGTATCTGAGGCTAGATTTGAACTCAGGTCCTCCTGAGCCCAAGGCTGGTGTTCTATTCACTGCAACACCTGGACAGCAAAGTGGCACAGTGGATAGAGTGCCAAGCCTAGAGTTAGGAAGACTCATCATCATGAGTTCAAATTTGGTTTCAGATACTCACTAAGGGACCCTGAGAAAGTCACTTAATCTTGTTTGTCTCAGTTTCCTCAAATGTAAAATGAGCTGGAGGAGAAAATGACCACTCCAGTACCAGTAATCATCTATGCATGTATGATATATATAGATATATATGGAGACATAGAGAGATTTAGAGATAGAGATATATATCTCTCTATGTCTATATCTCGATATATATCTATAAATCTATCTGTATAGCTAGATATTTAGATCTATTGATATGGATAGATATATCGATATACATATATATATGTACATATATATGTAACCTGACATTGCCATGAAAATGCTGTCTGAGAATCTACCAGGACTGTTGTAGTACCATGACATTGTGGGGCTATTTTGCATGAAAATTCTGAGAGAAAGACACTGAAAGGAAAAGAGAGATCAGGTAACATCTGGCTTTGTATCATGGGGGAGATGCCAGATGCCTAAGTGTTTCCTTCAATCTCAGCTCCAACTTTCAAGATACTGGAACAAGCTGCTCTCTTGCTCTGGCTCAAGTCAATCTTAGTTTTTGCTATGCTAATGCACCTACCTTTTTCTCTGCCTTTGAGTCAGGAAAAGATGCTATCATGCTAATAACCATTCCTCTGAGGTTTATCTCTTCCTCTTTCTGTTTAGGAGAAAGGAATCTAAACTGAAAAAGCATTCTTCTGCTCCTGCCTTCAGAAACACCTGGCCCTGGATATTATATATATTCCTTGAACTGGGCTCTTCTGTCCTTTCTCTCCCTGCTTCACCCCCACAGTTGTGTCACCTATTCCCCTTTTGACAAAAGAAATTAGTAGCCACTAATCCTAAATGTTAGAACAATGAACAGAAGTTGGGAAACTGAGAGAAATAGGAGAAGCATCCAGACTCTAGTGGGGAATATGTGGAAAGAGAGGGAATATGTAGATTCCTTCCCTAGGAGTTCACAAGCTTGGATCACATTCTTTTACTGGCTCAAAGTTTATTTGAAAGTTTCAACTAAAAGAAATAAGTAAAAACAATCCCCTAAAGCCAATAGAAAATTAGTGCTCTGAGGTAGACCCAAGTCAACCCCTGGACTAGGAAGGGAAGGGAAGTGCCTTTTGTGTGCAATGCATTGGTCTCTTTTTTCGGTCTTGCTGATGTTTACCTAGAATTCCCCCATTTCCTCTTCTACAGACTTTCTGATAGATGAGGATACTTGCAAAAGAGGGATTCCCCTCATCACTTCTCCTGTATTTACTCACATGTGGAGGTTACTTTCCCTGGAATTATTATTGTTATTACAAGTGGAGGATATATAGTAATATCACACACACACACACACACACACACACATATTATATATTATAGGAGGTACATACATATGCTCAAAATATTTTTACTGATAATGGGACATAAATAAGTTTGAAGACTACTATACCACTCAATAAACTCCAATGATTTCCTCCTGTCTCCAGATCAAATATAAATAAATATAGCTCCTCTGATTAGCTTTTAAAATTCTTCATAACTTGTCCTTGACCTATCTTTCCAAAAATTTTTTATTGCCATTATTACACTCTTGTTCCAGCCAAATTTGTTGGAAAATTCCTTGTTGTTTCTCACATATAAAATGATAACCTCTGCACCTTTCCACAGGCTATATCCAATTCCTAGAATGTACTCTTACCCTGTTTTTGTCTTTTAAAATCCCTCATTTTCTTCAAAATTCTGCTCTAATAACATGTTCTCGGTGAAGCTAATCCTGATCCCCAATTTCTAATGGCCCTAAATGAACTTTGTATTAATTTTATATGGGATATAAATAGACAGATGGATAGATATGAGCTGTGTATATGTATAACATTTATATATATATTAATGGTAATATATATTCATTTAATATATATACTTATGATAGATACATGTATGTATCATATACCATAATACACATGCATATGGTTTATGTATACACATTTATTTGTATATGTGTCACATATATAGAGATACATGTGGAATACCCACATGTGTGTGGCATATGCTAAACAGGTGACTATACATTAGGAAAGAGCTAAACCAATAATAGAACATGAATGATAGGAATACTATTGCACCACAAGAAATTGAAAATATAAAGAATTCAGAGTATAGTGAGTGTGAACTGATCTAGAGAGACCATCTCAGGGAGGAGGCATCCAGGGCTCTTCTGAAATTGCCCAAAGAGGGGCGGCTAGGTGGCATAGTGGATAAAGCACTGGCCCTGGAGTCAGGAGTACCTGGGTTCGAATCTGGTCTCAGACAGTTAATAATTACCTAACTGTGTGGCCTTGGGCAAGCCACTTAACCCCATTTGCCTTGCAAAAACCTATAAAAAAATAAAATAAAATAAATTGTCCGAAGATACCAAGGATCTGGCAACTCATAGATCTAGACCTGGAAGGAACTCTAGAAGTCATCTAGCTCAACATCCTTGACACCGAGATAAGGAAAATGAAGCTGCTCCTGGAGGTTGTATGATTTACCCAAGCTCACTCAGGGAGTAGATGTCAGAGATGGCATTTGAACCGGGGTCTCTGCCTCTGACTCTTTCCACCATATCACACTGATTCAACTATTGTTAAAAAAAAAAAAAAGGAACTGTTCAATTTCCCAAAAGTAATACCACCTACCCTCAACTCATTATTAATCTTAATTATTTATTGTCTGCTACTCAGGCCTACATTATGTATACAAAGTAAAAAAAAAAATCCTGACCCTGGAAGATCATGGAAAATGGAAGGACAGTAAGGGAAGGGCAAATACCCTAATATTAAAAAACAATGTAATCTATAGATTATAGGCCAGTAAGCTTGCCTTCAATTCTTAGAAAATTCTCAAATGCATCATTAATGACTGATTACTATCTAGAAAAGAAAACTGATTAAAAAGATCTAGCATATCTTCATTAAAAACAGCCCATGTCAGACTAACCTTATTTCCATTTTTGATAATTACTAAACTAGTAGGTGAAGGAAATGTAGCAAAGATTGTTGATGTAGCCATTAGGAAAATATTTGGCAGATATCTCAGGCTATTCTTATAGATATGACATGGATGTGGATTAAAGGATAATACAATGAGATACATTCAGAATTATTTGAATGGCCAAACTCAAAGAAGAGTCCTTAATGGTTCAATCCCAGCTTGGCTGGGAGCCATGGACCAGTGTCTTGTTCTAGGACACACACCCCCTTTATCAGTGATTCGGATAAAGGGATAGATGGTATGCTCATCCAACCTGCAGATGACACAAAACTGGAAGGAATGGCTAACACATCAAATGACCAAGTCAGGATCCAAAAATAACTCAACAAGCTAGAGCCCTGGGCTGAATCTATTCAAGAGGAATAAGTATAAAACCTTAACATCTCCCACACACACACCCCCACACACATATACAACTCCACGTCAACAAAATGGAAGAGATCTGGTTAGGCAGCAATTTAGGAAAGATCTGATGGTTTCCATAGTCTATGAGCTCATTGTGAATCAACATATAAAATGGCAACCAAAAAAGAAGCTGATGTGATGTTGGGCTATATAAAGAGGCATAGCTTCCAAGAATAAGGTGATTGTCACTCAATAGCCTACTCTGGTCAGATCATATCTGGGGAATTCTGCTTGGTTGTTGGGACCACAGTCTATGATTTCCAGACCTTTGTAAGAGTTACCCCCCCACAATAATGTACTTTGCTCTGACTTCAGAATCCTTAGTTTTCTTCAAAGCTCAGTTCAAATACCACTTTCTACTCGGAGCCTTTTCTGTTCCCCTCAAAATGCAAGCATATTTCTCCAATAAATTGCCCTGTATTTATTTTACATATATTTGGCCTAGACAGACAGACAGATAGAAAGTTAGATATAGAGATATACATACACATATTGTGTCTCCAAATAGAACACAAGTTCCTTGAAGGAATAGAATGAGTACCTCCTCCCTGAGATGGCCCCTCTAGATCAGTTTACACTCACTATGGAGTGGAGCTTAATAAATTCTTGTCTTCGGACCAAGAGATTTATCCAAAGGAAGACAACCTGGATGCTAAAGAGCATTAGCACATAACCTTAAGGTGTGGTTGAAGAAACTGGGAGTGGCTGGCTTGGAGAAGACTCAGAGGAGACATGATTAACTGCCTTCAAGTATCTAAAGGTCTGTCAGGAGGAAGGGGAAATAAACTTGCTATGTCTTGCCCCAAAAGGTAGAACCAGGAGTATATAGGGGATGGAGCAAAGAGACAAATTCTGGTTTGATGTCATGAATAATTTCCTAGCAAATTATTTTTTGGGGTGTGTGTGTGTGTGTGTGTGTGTGTGTGTATGAGAGAGAGAGAGAGAGAGAGAGAGAGAGAGAGAGAGAGAGAGAGAGAACAGAGAAAGAGATTTTGACATTTGTATGGGAAGATAACTTTTTGGAGAAGAACTTTTAATGGTGCCATTTTTGCTCTATCCATTCAAAAACAAAAATGGATACATGGTTTATTAACAATAGTAGCAACAACTTGCATTTGTAAAATATTTTAAGATCTGCAAATCTTGTATATACATTATCTCACTTGATAATATCAAAGAGAGAAGCACTATTGACAGAAAGTGTGTAAACAAGTCATTCAAGGGTTGCTGTTATTGCAGTAACTCCTAAGGACTCAAACAATGGGTACGTTTCCCAAAGTATCAGCCACTTCCAACAAAGTCCCTGATCTTGCTTCTATTGAAATGGTAGGAAGACCATGATCTCCCAAAGAGGATCTTAGTAATGGTACAGACATGTGGCTTTTGTGGTTGGAGTGAGCAGTGAACATTCTTTATGAGTGTTTTAAGATGTTTTAGGTCTTGCCTTCAAAAAAATATCATTCACGTAGCTCAGCTGGTGAGTTATTTTTAGGCTAGCTTTTCTCTGATTCTTAGAAGATTATAACCTATAACCAAACCTAAAAATATCAAGGTGAGGTTTTCTGGCAGTCATTCCAGGGGTTACAGAATGTAGTTGCTTGGTGATGGGGGAAGCAATGATACCTAATGGAGAATATCAAATGCCAAGGTTTTGGCATTGGGATCCCATTACTTCATTTTCCTATTCCATACCTTCAAGAATAGTACCAGCAACTGTTAGGGTGTGAGGAATCAATGCTAGGTTTTTTTGTCGTGGACACTCTCATCCCCTTGCAGAAAGTTGATGCCTCTAATATAGGTGAGGATAAATTCATGGTGTACAGCTAGCAGTCCTCACATCCTCACCTCTACCCAAGATGAAGCTAAGATGCTTCTGTCCTGACCACTTACAAAAAGAGCCTAACCAGCTGCTCTTAGCCCAGAGACATAGAGCAAGGGGTGGGGGGGGCGAGGAGACTGCAAGCCCAGCATCGATGCATTCTGACTTGGAAAAGGAAAGAAGTGCATAAAGAGCATCACAGGAGCCCTTCTGAGAGGCAGAAGAGACTTGGAGAACATCTAGTCCAACCCACCCATTTTACAGGTGGAGAAACTGCAGACCAGGGAGATTTGGTGACTGTGCTCTGGGTCACATAGTTAGGAAGTATCAGAGGAAGGATAAAGCTCTGTAGTCCAGAAAGATGAAGAAGACTCATACTATCATAGTGCTAAGGCTAGAAGACATCTCGTTGCATCAACTGGTCCACCCCTTACTTTACAGATGAGGAAAGTGAGGATCAGGGGAGAGTCTGTAATTTGCCCAAAGTCACACAATAAATGTCAAAAAAAAAAGGTTCTGAATTCATATCTTTTGACTCTAGAGCCAAAGTTTTGTATAGCAGGTTCTCTCCTTTGGGATATGAAGCAATTCTATAACTATGAAAAGGATGGATTGGATAGATGAAGTTGTGTTCATCAAATAAAAGAAAGAAAAATATATCTGGAGACTTGACAGGTAAATTTAGCATAAACACATTTATTATATAGGCATCTCTTTTAATTCAGACAGTTAAACCAAAAGATATGAAAATACTTCAGGAGTAACTGAGTTCAAATCCAGCCTCTGACACTTACTAATTACCTAGCTGTGTGACCTTGCGCAAATCACTCAATCCTATTGCCTTGCAAAAAAAGAAAAAAAACCTAAAAAAAAAAGAAAATACTTCTCTAGCTTATTAATCTTGATTAAAAACATGCCCTTCTCAGCACAGTCTAGAGGAGTATGGGCAGAGCAAAGGTATAATCCTGGATAAGGCAACTCTTATATAAATCTTTATTTATCTCTCCTTGGCTAAGGACCATAAGTAACCTGTACCACAACTTCATTTCCTGACAGAGTAAAAGAAGGTATCAAAGAAATGCGAAAAATTCAGATGCCCAAAGAATTGGTCAACAAGTAATTTCATAAGTATGTATAATCTAATGAGGGAGATAACATGAAAAAGATATATCATACACACATATATGTATATCTTTACATATATACATATAGATGCATATATATAATATACATGTATATTTACATGCACACTATATACATATATATAGTGTATTTGTGAGGTATATGGAACTGAAAAGGAATGGAATATCAGAGAGAAGGCAAAGAAGAAAGACAAATTCATCTATCAGCAGCCAATGAGACACATTATCTCTATTCTAGAGGACTCAAAAGGAGAATAAAACCTGCTTCTTACCAAAGATCAATTCTATGGATACTGGATTATAACTCTACTGTTTATCATTATGATTATATCAGAATCATTATATCAAAAGATCATGTCAAATATAATGTCAAGATCATTACATCAGAAGACAATATTATTCTGTCCCATATGTTTCTCACCTTCCCCATCCCTGTAACCTGTTATCTTTCAGCAGAAATGAGAGGGATAAGAGAGCAATAAAACTGATCATTCCCTCTGACTCAGCAATACCAATACTAGGTCTATGTCTAAAAGAAATCAAATGGTTAAAGTCCTACAAGTTAAGAAATATTTATAGCAGTTCTTTTTTGTAGTGGCAACAAATTGGAAATTGAGGGGATGCCCATCAGTTGGGGAATGATTGAACAAGTTATGATATATATATATATATATTAGGTTTTTTTGCAAGGCAAATGGGGTTAAGTGGCTTGCCCAAGGTCATACAACTAGGTAATTATTAAGTGTCTGAGACCAGATTTGAACCCAGGTACTCCTGACTCCAGGGCCGGTGCTTTATCCACTGTGCCACCTAGCTGCCCCATATGGTATATTTATGTTACAGAGTATTATTGTCCTGTAAGAAACCATGAATGGAAAGGCTTTAATGAAGCATGGAAACAATTACATGAACTGATGATGAGTGAAGGAAGCAGAATCAAGAGAACATTGAACATATAAACAACAATATTGTGAGTTGATCAGCTGTGATGGACGCAGCTCCTCTCCTCTCAGAGATCAAGGACGACCCGGGGAGACCCATTATAGACAATGCCATCCATATCCAGAGGGAGAAAAAAACAAAACCACAGAATCTGAATATATATTATGTTCACTTTTTAAAATTTTTCTCTTATGATTTTTCCTTCCTATCTCTTTTCTTTCTTTTCCCTTAGTTCTAGTTCTTCTTACATAAAATGACAATTGTAAATATGTTAAACAGAAATATACAACTTTTACCAGACTTTGCCACCAAAGGGAGGAGGGGATATGTAACTTATAAATATGCAAATGGATTATTGTTGAAAAACTACCAAAGCATGCAATTGGAAAAATAAAATATCAATTAAAAAAAGAAATGAGGAAGATAACTCATTTTGCATCTCTCTCCTTTCTTGCGTTTAGAGCAGCAAGAATGGGAGACCGAGCCTTTGGTGAGCTTAGACTGTTTAGAGAGTTTTAGAAAATAGTTGATGTTTCTACCTTCTTCTGACTCATTATCTAAGCCAGAACTTTTAGAGGTAGAATTCATCTCAAAAGAATTTTTGCTCATGATGGAAGTTTCATCCAAGAGGTTAAGAAAAACTCTTCCCTTCACCTGTAATTTCCATGCCCTAGTCTCCAACACCTGTTAGAGGCAGTCATGATGACTCCTAAACCCTGATCTGCCCTCTTCTGTCTCTGAAAGAACAGGTGTCATTCTTTATGCCTGAAACAATCTACCAAAAAAATTCCTGTTCCTATTTTTTCCCCTTTATATTTAAATTCCAAAATGTAATCATACCCTTTTTAATGGATCAGTCAAACCTCACATCACATGCACTAAGTTTTAGCAATCTATTCTTTCCTCTCCCATGTTTAGTGACTGGGAGACTTAACAGGGATTCGGGGTAGAGGGTGGAAGGGTACTCATAGGATCATCATGACAAAAACTCCAGTTTGGACTAGAGATCACAGGGCTGCTAGGCAGACAGAATAAGCCTGCCTCTTTCACAATCACAGTCTTTTTAGTGGATGGTCTGCCTGCAGTTGTCTAGGGTCTGATACTGGGGAATTCTGAGTAGGGCTTTTGTTACCATCAAAGTGCCTGTAAGAAAAACTGTAGGGTATAAGGAGGCTAGTTCACAGGACTAAACATTTAGAGCTTGGTCTCTGAACCTGGAATTCATGAACTTTTAAAAAATAATTTGGGGTGCATCTAGGTGGCACAGTGGATAAAGCACCGGCCCTGGAGTCAGGAGTACCTGGGTTCAAATCCGGTGTCAAACACTTAATCATTACCTAGCTGTGTGGCCTTGGGCAATCCATTTAACCCCATTTGCCTTGCAAAAAAAAACCCTAAAAAAAAACAACAACAAAAAATAATTTGATAATTATATTTCCATATAAATGGCTTCTTTTGTAATTCTAGGCATTTTCTTTTATGTGCTTCAAAATGTTATTCTGAGATGAGGTAGATAGGCTTCACCAGGTCCATGACCCACAAAAGGTTAAGGACCTCTGCTATCAAGAGTCACTGTTCTGTTTCCACGCTAAGGCCTCATGAGGCAGCATGGTGTAGTGGACAGAGCCCATCTCCTCTGTCTGACTTTGGACAGTCTGATTATGTGACCTTGGACAAGCCAAGGATCCTTTCAGCCTGTAATCTGCAAAGCCAGTGCAGATCTGCCTTGATAGACTGAGATTCCTCAGCAGGGAACCTCCTACACTGAAATCAGACTGGAACCAAAAAACTGCCAGCATCGAGGAAGCTGCCCACTTGAAAATATGTCCACATGCATGGTGAAAGAGCAAGGGTTAATGTCACAGTCTGGACAGTTGCAGGTTCCAAGATCCTTCTCCTGTGGGTGTTGGTGGTCCAAAAAATCTACAGTGAGGGTCCTATCTATTAAAGTACTTTAAGCTTTGCAGAGTACTTTATATATAGATATATGTCATATGTGTATACATGTATAAAAATGTCTTATTTTACAAAAACAAAGGGTAACTATACTGGGTTCAATACTTAGGCTATGAATGTTCTGAAATTTTTTTTCTTCCACGATACAGACCATTGTTCTTCATTATTCATTAGGACCAATGACATCACTGGATTTAAGTGAGGCAGAGTTGCCCAAAGTCATCAGCCTATTAGGGACTTGAAGAAAGTGAAGGTTTCCATAAAAGCAATTTAATCACTCCTAGAGTTGGCTTATTATCTCAATCAAACAACTCATATGTGTTAATTATTTTAAATATGCCCAGTTTCATGCTAGACACCGTGATTAGATATATCAGAGGTAAAAAAATATGTTCCTGTCCTCAAGGAGATTAAAATTTGGAAAGGGGATTAGGGAGACAGATTAAAAACAACTAAAGAATAATTTGGCATTAAATTGTATGATTAAGAGTATTCACACATTCAGAGAAGAAATCAGAATAGGATGAAGCATTTAAGGAAGATGGGACTTGAAGTCAGTCTTGAAAGATGAAAGGAATGATTAAGTTGGCATCTTCCTCCCTTTCTTTAAATATACACATTTCTCCAAGAACTGGTCTTCTTTCTTCACTCTATTACCTCTCTTAGCAAGCTCTTAACTACTTACTGTCAAGGTTTAACTATAATGTTTCTTTCTGGTTTGTTTCCCCTTATCTTTCTTTTTCTAAAGACTCTGTTAAGTCAAATGCCACTGATTCATGAAACAGCAAACACAACTGAACAACTACTTTGTCTAAGTCACTGTGGAATAAAATGTTAAATGAGATGCATTTAACACCATTGAGGAGCTCACAATCTTGCCGGCAAGTTAGCATATACAGAAGTGCATTCCAGTTGATGGCCTTTGGAGTCATCTCATGGATCATACTCAAAGTTGCCATTGATGGCTCTGGTCAATTGTGTGGGAGTTGGGGGGGGTGGGGGGGAGTCTGCTTCCAGCCATGTGTGAATTAGATTAAGATAATGAAGGTTTCCATTACTAAAGAGATAGAACAGCTGATGATTCAGTAAGATAGATAAAAAAGAGAGAGACCACTTCCTCAGCCTCTCCCTTCCTTTCGAGCTTATTAGCTACTTCCCAAAGTGGGTGGGGAAACTGGTGGCCGGCCCCAACTCCCAACACAACCTCCATGTGCCAGTGAGCACCAGACTTGGCAAGTCTGAGTTTAGAATGGACTACCTCTTTGTGTTTAGAACTTAGCATGGTGTCTAGGACAAGATAGACACTTGAAATTTCTTGATCTTTGACAAACAAGACCCTGGTGCTTCACACCTAGGAGTGAAGTACTGTACCTTGTAAGGTATATCTTGCAAGGTAATCATCACAACTTTCCTTGGATTGGTTGTTGGTGCCATTTTCTATGGACTAAAAAATGATCCTACTGGAATTCAGAACAGAGCCGGGGTGCTATTTTTCCTGACCAACAACCAGTGTTTCAGCAGCGTCTCTGCAGTGGAGCTTTTGGTTGTGGAAAAAAAGCTATTTATACATGAGTATGTCAGTGGATATTATAGAGTGTCTTCATATTTTTTTGCCAAAGTGTTGTCTGATTTGCTACCCATGAGAGTATTGCCCAGCATCATATTCACTTGCATAACTTATTTTGTTAGGACTGAAACCAACAGCAGGGGCCTTCTTCATCATGATGTTCACCTTGATGATGGTCGCCTACACTGCCAGTTCTATGGCTCTGGCTATCCTTGCAGATCAGAGTGTGGTCTGTGGCCAATATCTTAATGACCATCTCATTCATTTTCATGATGATATTTGCAGGGTTGTTGGTCAATCTCCAAACTGTTGAGCCCTGGCTTTCATGGCTACAATATTTCAGCATTCTCCAATATGGTTATACAGCTCTACAACATAATGAATTTATGGGCCAAAACTTTTGTCCCAATATCAACACAACAACTCCCAACAGTACCTGTGAATATGCAATATGCTCTGGAGAAGACTTTTTGAGGAACCAAGGCATTGACCTCTCTGACTGGGGTTTGTGGCAGAACCATGTTGCCTTGGCCTGCATGATTGTCATCTTCCTCACCATTGCCTACCTGAAATTGTTGTTTATGAAGAAGTTTTCATAAAACATTTTGTGAAATACAATGTGATTCAGTCTCACAAAACATTTTTGATTACTGTAAGATATTCGTTATTTAAGTTTTTCTTGTTGAAGAATTACTCCCATTTAAATTGGATTTAATTTTACTGTGATTACCTGTATCTCTGCAGTTTATGTTTGCTATGAAGCTTTTACAGAAATTATGTTTTCAAAATATTAATATCAGAGAGAAACAGCAACGTAAGTTAATGATATTGTATATACTTCTCAGTTTATAGACTCAGTAAGTTTATGGAAAAGACTATGTTTAACTCATCGATCTGGCACTGATCAGTAAATGATAAGTAATAAGTATTTGCACTACTGTAATAGGAACTCATGTCCTGAGACATGAAGTTTTATATATTTGAACCTGTCATGACAATAGACCAAAATTATTGCCCTTTAATAAACTTGTTAAAATAGAAAAAAAAAAAAAAAAACAAGATCTGAGCCAAAAAGGATGTGACTAAACCTGTCCATTTGAGAGGTCTGGAGGTCCTAGGGTCCCATCAGATCAGAGGTGAATGGTGGCAGATTAGGAGTCCCCAGATGCTACTCAAGTACTCTTGGAAAGGACCATCAACAAAAGGATCTTCCCACACCTGATCATTTTATCAGCTGACTTCTTTCAGAGTCATAAATGAAATGCAGAATGTCTAAGGAGCAGTCTTGCAAACTGCTTTATGTTCTGATAAGGCTTAAATATTAGCCTCACAACAGACTAATAGTCATTACATGTTAAGTTACTGAGTCCTGTAAGTCATTCTGTAAATGTTTGCTATGAGTCTTTATGTTTAGCATCTTTTAGGAAGTAAGGAGGAATAAATTACTTTGCCCTATACTTAATTCATACTGTACATTGAGTACTTTTTTGAATTCATTTTGGGCAAACTCTAGTTATGAACGACAACCTAAGCTATTAAAAAACAATCCGCCCCTGAGACTCTGGGATGGGAGTTTTAAAAGACAGAGGATGTATGAACAGGAATCCTAGAGCACGCTCAGCAGGAGTCAGTCTTTTCAGGATGCCAGGGTCTGTAGATATAGTCAGTGAGGCAGTGTTTCGGTGAGGGTTCCTTCTAAGTGGGCTGTCATGGGAGAAGGAGGATGCCCCTGGGGCCCTTTCTCTCCCAGGGCTGGCAAGAACCCTAGCCTGGAGAGCCCTGCTATTAGTGCCACTGCTCTCTTTTTGTATTTCTTCTTCCCTGCTTCTGACTAGCTGAAGGAGACTGGAGCTGCCTCTGACCTTGTGAACTTCAAAATGTCAAGAGAACAAGTCACAAGGAGGTTGGGAGATGGAAGCTAAGTCAAGGTTTGTGCTTCATCAGCTAATCCTGTTATGAGGTTTTGAGGAAAGACCTTCAGGACACAGTCCATGGATAATTCATAGGTTCTAAATCTGCATTTACTACATTTGAACTTGAAATTGGTGGGGGGAAATTGCTATGTGAAAACTGCATTTTCTCCCTAGAAGCATGAAGTAGAGTATACCTCCCTCTCCAGGTGTTTTTGTTCTTGCTTTGTCTTTGAAGTAAATGAACCCTTATTTACAAATCAATAAACTATATTAATAATAAGTCAATCAAAGCCCATTGGTTGAATGAACTAAGGAGATTAATCACTGGCAGTTAGTGGTGAGGGGTACACACTGGGGCGGGGGGGGGGGGGGTGGGGGGCTTGATCTGTTATCAATAGAGAAACACCCTCAACTCCTCAGGGGTGGCCCAAGAGCCCTATTAAGGGTTGAAGACACTAAATATACAGTTTTCTAGACAAATTAAATCTGTTGTTATAAAGCATAGTGATTTGATTCTCCATGATTTATCCTACTTTTATCTCATCCTGAAAACCCCTGACATAATCCATGCTTATCTTCCCTTTCTACTGAACAAATTCTCAGTTCTTAATCTGTAATCTTCAGCAAATTCCTCTGGTGTGAAATAACTTCCAGAAATTTCTGAAAGCATCTCCAACAAGAATACCTAAGCCCCTTACTTTTTGCTCCAAAGTGAGAATACCTAGTTGATAGATTTGCTCCCCAAACAGCTGTTTGCCTTAATTAAAAAGTATTATTTCTAATAGACCTGATCATTAAACACAATGGTGAGTGACTCAGTTTACTTGCTTGTCAGTGTAAGGGTTAATTTCCATAATAAGCTGGTGCTAATATAGATTTTTCTTTACTGAAATACTTGAGGTTCAACTATGGGAGTCATTTTTTTAATATCTCTCAAGTTTTTCAGTAAGAAATTGTCTCACCAATCCAACTCTAAACCTAAATTGCTCAGACTGGTACCAGACTAACTTTGTACCTATAACATCTATTAGAATCACTTTAAATTAAACGGTAAGAGGCTCTGGCTACAAGAGGGAACTGAGATTGAAAGGGAAGTCAGATAAGAAGTCATTTCCACCTCCCACCTACCCCAACCAGCCAAACTGGCCTACTCTGCTAGCTCTTCCTCCCATATGACACTCTCTCTCCTGTCTCCATAGTTTTCTTTATTGGCCATCCCAACATACCCAACAGATTTCACTTCACAGTTCCTTTCTTATGTTAAGAGACAATCTTTCACAAAAAATCTTTTCTAGTCCCCACAATCAATGGTGCCCAACTACCTTGGATTTAATTAACTGTGTATATTTGCATTTATTGTCTTTTATATTGATGCTCTATGTGGTTTTTAAATGTACAGTAGAACAGTAAAAAGAGCACCAGGTTGAAGTCAGGAAGACCCGAGTTCAAATTCAATCTGTCATTTACTAGCTGTATAACCCCAGGCAAGTCACTTTACCTCCATCTACCTCACCTGAGAATTCTTCCTGGATGATCCAATGACATAATCATTTTAAAGTGCCTGGTTCATATTAAGCATTATATAGATGTCAGCTATTATTATTATTAGCTATTAAAATCATTAAGTTATACAATTCTTGCAAATATGAACTGTTTCATTCTTTTTTTAGCCCAGCACCTATCTTAATAAGTATCTGCTAATTTTTTATTGACAGTAGCATATTGAGATCAGATGGTCTGTTGTTATTGTGGAATTTTTCCCCTCCATTTTGAATTGATGAATATTTTCCCTGGATGAATTGAGTTTATCACCATGGAGGAAGTGAGAGTTTTGTAGGAATGTAATGTTTACCCTCCCCTACTTACTAACGTATCACCAAACCTGAAGGAACTGAATGAGGAACAGGTTCCTAGGCGTTTTTCACCTCTTCGTGATTCATGCATCATGGTTTTCCTGCATGAATTTATGAGTGGTCAGAAGGATGAATTAATGATTTAACAGACAAAACTGTGAATGATTTTTCCTTTTCCAGGGTAGGAATGTGTGTGTGTGTGTGTGTGTGTGTGTGTTCCCTTAAAGAGCCCCACTTGTGTTATCCTTTTCTTTAGCAATATAAAAATCTCAACCAGATCTAAGACTTTCTACACTAATGCTCAAGATGCTCTTAGCTGCTATGAGCCTGAAAACACAAGGGACATTTATTCATTCAATTTTGTCTATTTCCTTCATTTTTTTTGAGAGAAGGAAACCTAACCTAGATCTAAGGGGTGGTTCTGGATTATTTTACCCCATTCTAATATCCCACTTTCCCTTTTTCCAGTGCATTCCTCTTTCTCACTCCTTAATTTTATTTTTTTAAGATAATTATTGGGAGCAGTTAGGTGTTGCAGCAGGTGGAGCAACAGCTCTGGAGTCAGGAGGAACTGAGTTCAAATGTGAACTCAGACACTTAATAATTTCCTAGCTGTGTGACCTTGGGCAAGTCACTTTAACCCCATTGCCTAAAATAAATAAAAATTTTTTAAAAAGATAACTATTGGCTTTGAGTTGACAGTAAAGAAAAACTCTGCTCTTACTTTCCTTTTCTGGCATTGAAACTTGTGACTCTTTTTCTCAGATTACCCTCAATCAACACAGAAGGTTTCTTTGTCTATCCCTTGGCTTTACTGAAATGAGAAGTAAAATGGTACCAGAGGTCCTAAAATTTTGCCAACCCCAGGGGAAGAAAACACCCTAAGCTGGTTTATTTATGACAAGTACACATTATATCTACAGTGCCCAGTATAGGTGGCATTCATTTAAATAAAAAATGCTTTTAATTGGTCCTGAGGTTCTAAAACCCAGGATGGATCTTGGCATGAAGAAACACTGAAAAAGACTGAAGGATCTTGGTTTTAGCTTTTAAGATTTCAAAGATTCATCAAAACAAAATACTGACGACTTTACATTTTAGTAATAGTTTTACTGCATCCTCAGCTGTTACAATTTGAAACTACCAAGAAACAACAGAGATGTGCTGATTTTTTAAATAAGATTTTAACCTGACTGCTACCCAATTTGTAAACAACCACTTCAGAGTACCTAAAATAGAAATTTCTGAGATAATTCCTACTTCCTCATTATCTGAGCACAACCCATCCTATAGAAAACCTGATGTCAGCCCTGTCTTCTCTATATAATCAGAGGAATGTTATCTTTTCTTTCCTAGATTCTAGAAAAGAAAGGAAAAAATTCATTTTTCCTAGCCTTTTAAACATAATTTATCAGAACTTCCCAAAAGAAACAATTAAAGACTAAGAATGTGACAAGAAGAAAAAAGGAAAAGGAAACTAAATAGTTAAGTCAGACTCAGGGAGGACATTCTAGGGCATATTACATTCCACAGAAAAGCAAGATAGCTTCTTTATCAAAATCTATTATATTTTATGTACTAGCCTATTCATGTTCCCTTTAAATGCAGAGTTAACCTTTAAGTGAGGAAAAGGAAACATCTCACTGGTTCTGAATTTCATTTTGAGGAGAAAAGAGTTTTCTAAGAGGTTTAGGAGTCTATAAGCTCCACACGAGCCAACAGCACTCAAAAAGTTAACCTTGGACTACATGAAAGAGACCCATTGCCCAAGACAAGGGAAGTTTAATGTGGCTATACTCTATGCTGATCATATCAAATCAATCAATCTACATTTAATAAGAGCCACTAGGATAAGTGATGGAGATACAAGAAGAAGGAGGAAGGGGGGAGGAAGAGGAGGAGGAGGAAGGAAATGGGGAGGAAGGGGAGGAGGAGAAGAAAAAGAAAGGAGCAAAAAGATATTCCCTGCTCCCAAAGAGTTTAAAATCTAATGGGAGGGGTGGCTAGGTGGCATAGTGGATAAAGGACCAGCCCTGGAGTCAGGAGTACCTGGGTTCAAATCCAGTTTCAGACACTTAATAATTACCTAATTGTGTGGCCTTGGGCAAGCCACTTAACCCGGTTTGCCTTGCTCCAGGGCCCATGCTCTATCCACATGCACCACCTAGCCACCCCATTCATAATAGTTTTAAAAAATATTTTGATAACTGTATTTCAATATAATTGGTTTCCTTTGTAACCCTACATGTTTTGTGGTTTGCATTTAAAAATCTCATTTTGAAAAGTGATCGATGAGTTTCACCAGACTACCAAAGGAGACTGTAAAAAGAGTTCTTGCTCAAGTTCAAGGCCCTTATCTTTAGATGAGGAAAATGAGGCCCAGGGAGGTTAGATAAAAGATCAGGATCACAGAAACCAGAGATATGATTTAAACTCAGATATTGTATCTTCAAATCCGGTTATCTTTTCATTGCACCATATTGTCTCTATTCCTGTTCAAAAGCCAGAGTTGGCCTATACTTTTTAGAATGTTTGATACAAAACTAGCTCAGGTATTTGTCTATCAGGAGACATTAAATGCAAACTTTTAACTTCCATGTTTGAGAATAGAGAACATGTTTACTCAACAGATCTAGCCCTTTTCTCCCACATCCTTTAATACCTCTCACCAGCATCTTCAATCAATCAAATCCAAAGAAGCATAGAAAACACAAACATGTACAAAAATCAGGGGAACAGCCTCAGGTAATGTTATATGATAGCTTGGTGCGAAGAACATCACCCCAACACACCAAAGAGATAATATATGTATTTCCTTTTACAACCACCAACTTTAGCCCACCCTTGAAAATATCAGGGGAAGTTCCTTAGTTCTGTATCAACCCACTCCCATTTCTATTACTCATCTTGTTCTACATGGGTCACATACTCACTCGTATGTGGATGAACCAGCAGTCAACCCAGCTCAAGCTTTATTCAGAGGCTTGAGCTAGGTCAAGACTATGATAGACGATGGATGGTGAAAATCTTGTAGCTTTGGCTTGTTCAGTGAAGTCAATTGGCTGGTTAGACATGGAACTCTTGTCCTTTCTAGGGAAGACCATTGGTTATTTCCTACCCATCAAGGAAATGATCTCCCCTAGTCTATGCAATGGTCTATGCAAATGCTAGAGCATAGTGAATAAATAGTGCTGAGAGATGACAAACATCAGCAGATGGATCAAGATAAGATTCTGAAGAAACTTTAGAATAATACTATCTCCAGTTGAAGAAACACTGCATCAGTGGACTCACTTTACTGTGTGAGTTCCATTTTGCTCTTTAGTAATAGAATTCATCTAAGTTCAGCACCACTTCTATTGCCATTTAGAGAAAATATGTATGAGATACTGCAATAACTCCTTTAGATTAAACAGGCAGGGGTTCTTAACCTAGGGGTCAGGGTGGGGAAGAGATCTATGAACTTTTAAAAAATTAATATTTTATTAATTATCAGGTAGATTTCCTCTTTAATATAATATGGTTTATTTTATGCATTTAAAAACATCATCCTGGGAAGCCTTGAAGTGCCTCAAGGGGTTCATGACATAAGAAAGATTACAGACCTCAGGGCTAAAAGTGATGCTAGTATGCTAATTTTGGAAGGGTCTGTCTCCTCTTGCTCTCTCTTCTTCTTTCTTCCCTTTTCCTCTACTTTCATTCCACCTCATTCATTAATAAAAGTTAATCTTTCTAAAGCACAGGCAATGGGGCAAAAGAACACTAGACCAAACATCAAAGAAATCAAGTCTAAATGCTGTCCAGATTTGCTGCAGACTAGCTTATATGACCTTGATCAATCTACCTAAACTTCTTCTCTTTTCTGTAAATAAAAAATAATAATAACAATCTGTAATATACTAAATGAATATCAACTATTATTATTTATAAGAGGAAACTGTCATTCTCCTACTTTAAAAAAACCCAAAATGAATAATTCCCCATTGCTAAATTATTCACCTTGGCATTCAATACCTACCTTTCTAAACTTAATAGTTCACTATTTCCCTAGATTTATCTTATGTTACAAATTGTTCTATGTATCCTTCTTCCAACACAAGTCACACCTTCCCACCAATATACCTGTGCTCATACTGTTTCCATTGCCTATCTTTCCCACTTCCATCCCCATATATATAAATCTTAATCACCTGTCAAAAAAAGTTCAAACACTACTCTTGGAATCACAAGAGGAATTTTTGAAATCGCACAAAAAAATTTATTATATAAAACTTTTTGCACTATTCAATGCAATTAGAATAGGAAGAAAAGTTATCAAATGAGAACAAATTTTTGCATTCAACATTTCTACTAAAAGTCTTGTATTCAAGGTAGAGAAACTATCACAGATATATGACTGAAAGGCAGTCCCTGATAGATGAGTCTAAAAAAATTACTGCTATCTTTTGTTTTTATGTTTTTCATTTCCCAACCCAGAATGCATATATAAGGTACTCTGGTTTGAACGAGCAGCTTTTTTAAAAAATGGAGATTATCAAATATATGAAAAATATGCAAATTTCTAATACAAAAAAGTAAATTAAATCACCTCACCTTCAACAAGCTGAGATATTAAGAAATACACGTTGTTGGAGGGGCTGTGTAAGGACAGGCATATTAATACCCTGATGGTGTAACTAAAAACTGGTTCAACTCTTCTGGGGAAAAAAATGTGTAAGTATGCAAAAAGAGTTGCTGAATTGTTCTACTTCTTGAACCAATTAATCTACTCGTGGATATGCATACACCAAGGAGACAGAAGAAAAGGTCCCATACATACCAGAATGAAAGGAAACAAAGTAGTGGGGTATTGAGGAAAACATCTGAATAATTTATGTGTATATAAATGGAGTGAAAAAGCATCATAAGAAATTACACATATGAAGAATTCAAGGAAACATGAGAAGATGAAGATTCATCTGAACAGATGTAAGTGAAGGAAGCTGAACTGGAAGAGCAATATATACAATGATTACAGTGACATAAATGAAAACAGTGTTAAAAGACATGTAAATTCAGATTAAATCCAGAGACCAATCTCAGATCCTGGAAAACAAATGATGAAATAAATTTCCCTCCTCCTTAGGTTACTATTGGAAAGAACCATTACATATGTTTTGCTGTTTTGTCTGTTTTTTCTTTATTACAAGGAAGACTGCCATGAGAGAGGATAGAAAAGTAACTGTGACCTAAAAAAAAATTGTCATTTTTATCTTTGCATCCTCAGAGCCTAGCACAATATCTTGCTCACACTAGGTGCTTAATGGTTATTTCACTGGGTGCAATGAGCTGAAATTGCCTTCTCAAAAAAATAGAATTTTTCCATACTCTAGAATTCTACAAAATAGATCTGCTTTTTCTTCTACTCTAATTCTCCAAACATGATACTTGAATCAAATATAAAATCCTAAATGTGGACTGACCAACACAGTAGAACTCTGCCTTCCTATAATCTTAACTTTATTAATTGAAAGAAGGCTTTTAGTTATTTTAGGAACATCACACCATTGAGTCATATTGAGTTTGTGGTCAAATAAAAGCCATCTTTTTCACATGAGCTACCACCAAATAAGATTTCCTTCCCCCTCCCCACTCGATCCCCTCATCCTGTATCTGTGCAAATGATTTTTTTTTAGCCTAAATGAAGGGTTTTAAAATCATTCATTGACAGAAAAAAAAAAGTTTTTGAATGTATAATTTCAAGTCTTTTCCCCCTTCCCATCTACCTTGAGTGTGGAATGCTGCTTTTAGCTTATATTTCTACACTAGATGCCCAGAAGGCAATTGATCCACTTACAAATAGCAGGAAGCTTTCTGATAGTCCCCTGTATAGTTTATCAAAGAATAAACACTGGTTATATGTATTATACATATTATCTTTGAGAATTCTTACCCATTTTCATTTACACACACACACACACACACACACACACACACACACACACACACACACAAGTTCTACTTCCTCCTCTGCCAACTACCTGGGTGACTTAGACACCAGTTTCTTCTACACAGTAAAGCACATGGACTGGATAGTGTCCAAGGTCCCATCTATAGGGCTCAGCTAAGTGACTTGGAGTCTGTCTCTCTCTCCCCTTCTCTGCTTGCTATCGACCTTGACCAACAACCTTGACCACTTGACACATCAGTGTGTCTAGTGGTACTGGAAAGTTTGAATTAAACCATCCTCCTTTGCCTGACAATAATTAGGATGGAAGAATGCTTCAGGATTTCCACTGTCCCCACAATTTTCAGGACAAGCTCATTCTAAAACCCTCAGTCTGCTTGGCTCACGACCTTCCTGCAAGGCTACTCTCACTCCCACTGAAAACAACGAAGGCACCTTCAGGCTTTGCAGTCTGTGCTAGAGAACTTTCTGGCAACAAAATAAGATTTTTAGGAAGGATATTTTGAAATATTTTAGAGAATTAAAATGGCTCAAAACAAATGATTTCATCACCAAATAGAATATACTCCTTGAAATTGTTTCCTCCCTTTAAAACATGGAGCATATCTAACAAAATATTCCTAGCAGTGCTCTCTGTGGGACAAATCTAGAATCAAAATGGGTGCCCATCAGCTAGGATATGGCATAAAATATCACCTGGCATAAAATGTCATAGAATATTGCTGCACTATGAGGAATGACAAATGTGAGGAATTCAGAAAAACATGAAAAAGTGTCTGAACGGATACATAGTGGACAGTAAACTAAGAAGGTGTCTATTAATTATAATAATATAAACAATGCAAAATGGTGGGTGAGCTCAGATTTGTTATAATAATCAATCTTGATCCCAGAGAAAAGAAGAGGGAGCATACTCCCTCTTAGAAGACAAGGAACGTAGAATATCATGTACTATCAGACACCATTATTTGTCAGTTTGGTTTTGTTCTCATTTTTCTTCATCATAAAGCAGGATTTAATAGAGGAGGGGAGAATTTAGGAAATTTATCCTGATGTTTAAAAGAAGCATAAATAAAAGTTATTATATGAGAAAAATAAATCGTGATATGTGGGCATTCAGATAAAAATGAGTCAAAGGCCCCAGCTATTTAGATGGATGGCCTCCATTATCCTAAATTTTATGGCTATCAGAAAAGAAATGGCACATGCAAAAGGAAACTGATCCTAGTCCAATTTAGACCAATATAGCTTAATCTCACCATCAATCCTCCTCCACTTCCTATGTTGTAAAGTGATGGCTAGAACGGCAGTTTGAAGTTTATATTTGTGATACTACCTATCAGAAAAACAAAATCTGCTGTAATTCAGTTCAATTTGGATATTTGTTAAAGTTCTACTATTTGTTAAATGTTGTGGTGGATGCATGTTCTTTCTTTTTTTTAACTATCAGATTGGAAAAACAAGACTCAGAAATTTCACAGAGAACTAACTAGACTGTATAGGCAGATTTCAAAGGTCATATCCCCAATCAAGGGATTTCTTGTGTCATTCCTTATATATTAATCAAATTCATCTGGAAAAATTCTTCAAAAAGACACATTTGATTTCATCTCTACCATATGCTGAGGTATAACAAAAAAGAACAACCAATTGATTCCAAACTGAGTCTCTGAAAGGGAGATGAGCAACTTTTTTTAATCTACTGGAGTTGGTCTTTTTGATGAACCTGAACACAGAAGCAACTATTGGTTGAATGAATAAACTGTAAACAAACTATTTCATGGATAATTTGCCTATGGCTAATAATCAATGCAATTTAGCCCCAGTTTTGACTAAAATAATGAATTAAAAAATGAAGGAAAAACTCTCTAATCATATGAAGAAAAGAGTTCTCTTCTGCCCTCACTCACCTTTTTTTAGTTTCACTTTTTAAAATTAAACACCTGTTTGACCTTGAATGAATTTGACAGACTGGAGGATCCATAAAACTCCTGCTGTAACAATAGAAGTTGGCAATACAAAAGGCTGAGAAAGGTCTCCAAGACAAGTTTAGTCCTTTCTCTCAAGGGGTACCTGATGTGCATCTTCCTGAAAGAAGGGACATGAATGTTAAGAATAACCTAACCTATTTAGTTAATTTATTCATCACAATGAAAATAACAGAGAGAAAAATATCTTGAATGCCATCCTGCATAAGAGGAACTTAGTAATGAAGTGTTGAATTCATTTTTATGTTCATTTCCCTAATATTTTAGGCAAAAGGTCTGTCTCTCTTTCCATTTCCAATTTTACCAAACTATCTAAATTAAGCAGCCCTTTGCCCAAAGGCCCACACAGTCTCCTGTGGTTTCACAATTTTCTCCAATGAGCAGAAAAAGCGTCATTCACACTCTTGTTTCCTAGACCATTTCAGAGTCTGTCATGTGAATGTCTAATGGAAACAAAATTAAAGACCTATCAAAACATATTACAATCATAGGGAAATTAGTCAAACTGCTTAGTCATGCATATCTGCCCTGTCATCTCAATGAAGGCATATGTACTTTATTTTTTTTTAGGTTTTTGTAAGGCAAACGGGGTTAAGTGGCTTGCCCAAGGCCACACAGCTAGGGAATCATTAAGTGTCTGAGACTGCATTTGAACCCAGGTACTCCTGACTCCAGGGCCGGTGCTTTATCCACTAAGCCACCTAGCCGCCCCTGCACATGTACTTTATACAGATCATGAACTACATTTATATGAAAGAGTAATGTTGCTGTATGAGTGCATACTACTACTAGCATGCATTACAAACTGATCTTTCAAAGACTGAACTTGGGTTGATAGACACAAACAGAGCACTGCTATCAGATACAGTGGTCTTGTGATTCTATTGCAAAAGACAATATTCTATTGCTTCACTAAGGCAAACACCATCAAAAAAAGGATTGCTTGAAACTGCCTTATGGCATGGAGAAAAGTAGGTATAAATTAAATCCATTCTATTTGTGAATCGTAGGAACATTCTAAGTTAAGCAATAATGATTAAAACCCATCATAATTGGGTTATCGCAAGAATTTAAAATTCTTTTAGATAACATAAGCAGCCTTAAATAGTGTCCTTTCTTTAATGGCATTAACCCAAACTGGATGACAAACTTGACACCATCATAAAAGGATTTCTTCCCCTTCCTTCATTTCATTCTGGCAAAGCCTTCCCCCATTTATTTACTTATTTTCTCTGAGTAGAAACTCAAGTGTGAAAGGAACACTGAAATAGATAGATAAATAGATAGATGGACAATGATAGGCCAATGGAAAAGATAGCCCCTCTCCACCCCCATCCCCAACCCCAGATCTATTCCAAACTCTAAGGTTTACAATAAAAACTGTTTTTCTCCTAAAGACTGTCATAGGACCAGTTATTGGGCATCTCAAGTCACATTGGTGTAAGAAATCGAAAGAACCATAAATGCACACAAGAGATAAAACCTTTGCATTAATTAAGCCTTTTTTTGTCTTTATTTTCCCTTTTCTCCAGCCAGAGTCTGAGAATAAAGCAGTGAAAGGGCGAAGAACAAGAAAGAAAACAAGAAACTCCAAAGAAACATAAAGAGACTGGAGAAGAAAATGGCAAGAAAATCCCATGGACAGTGTTGGGTGTGATATAGTCTACAGAGTCATGCAGAGTCTGGCACAACTGAACCACAGCAAAGAAAGGAGAGGAAAATATAAAGATCAGAAGTTGAGGGAAGGAGAAAGAGATTGACCGTGGGGACTGTAATAAACTGCAGAGAAGAAAGAATATCTCAGTGCATCAATATTTTTAAACACACTCTATACATAAATACCAATTATAATATTTTAACTATTAACATATTTTCCCAATTTTTCTCTTGATTTTAATATATGTAAAAAAGACCTGAGAATAATAGCCAGAAATAGAGTTGTCTGGTCTCAGTCCAGTCACTGTGATATTTTATCAGTCATTTAATTTCCATAGGTCTCAGTTTCCTAATCTGAGAAAGAGGTTGGTCTAGATAATTTCTAAACCCCATTTCAGTGCTTTTATTCTATTCTACAGTAGTAACAATTTTTCTGGAAAGAAGCAAAATGAGAGTAGGAACAACAGGGAGGCAAAATAAATAATATGCACTCCAAGTCTAATGTCTCCAACCATTATGGAGGCATCATGATACTGACCTTGATGTCAGATTGTCCGCATTCGATCCCTGCTCTAATCTGTTCTGTATGAGCCGACAGATGCTGGGCAAGGCCCTTATCCTCTAAGCTTCAGTTTCCTCATTTTAAAAAGAGTTAGTAGTTTTTGATTTCCTTATCGAAAAATAATCATTATAGCATATATAATTCATATCAAATTGTTTACCATCTTAGGGAGGGGGTGGGAGAGAGGGAGAAAATTTGGAACTCAAAATTTTATTTAAAAATGAATGTTATAAATTGTCTTTTCGTCTAATTAGGAAAAATAAAATACTGTTCTAAACAAAAAAAATAAAAATAATCATTAAACTACCTTTCTCAGAGCATTACTATGAAGAAATAATAGGTGTTAAGTGTATTGTGGGTCATAAGGTTCTTCATAAACAAGCATTTACAAAATTATTATTATTATTTGATGCAGTCTGACCTTTTTCTAAAAAGAGGCACAAATTGGAGAACTTCAAAATGCTAAGAGCTTCTGTAGTTAATGCTTCCTTCACACCACATCTAATACCAGCCCCCTCTCGTCTGAACCACAGGAAGCCTACCTAACACAAATAGGAGCAGGACTCTGCCTTTGACTGCACCGACCTAAGCTCATCACTTCTCACCACTCACCAGGCTTTGGGAAATCAGGAGGAGGCATCTCTCTTCTGTAGGACAATAGCCATTATTCCCTGTTACCTATCACTGAAAGGCTCTTTCCAGGCCAGGAAAAACCTGACCAGTGCCCCTTTCAGCTGCCAGATAGATAATCACAAGAAAAAGTCAACAGATTCTTGCATAACTCTCTGTGATTAAATGAAGGATTTCGACATCCTCGCCACCCACCCTCAAATGGCCAAATTGGTATCTTCTTCCCTGATTTAAGAGGGACTTTAAGAAAGGAGAAAACTACTAAATAAATGTTCTTTGTCCTTTTGAAGTCAAGAAGCAAAAGTAGAGAAACAGCTTAAACAGAAGAGCCAATACCAAGAATGCCCCCCAAAAAAACCTTTGCAAAAGAACAGAGAAGTACAAGTCAGAAGCCACTCACCCTCAGCAGCCCATCACACCAAAGAAATGGCAACTTCCCTTTCTCTCTAAGGTTCTGACTACTCCACTCTTAAAAATGTGACTATTAAAGCCGCTGCTGTGCATGACGCTGAGGCAAATTGTTCCATGTTAATGCTCTGACAGACCAAGGCAGGCTACCCTCTATTAGCAATAGTAAATCATTTTAGTAGCAAAAAACAGTGTCCTGCCATCTGGAACAAGCCTAAAATGGCTGAATAACTCTGAGCAGCCTCAGTTTCCCCATAAATCTTCCTCTTTGACCAGTTTTCTTCCTATTTCATTTCTCTTCATCTTACATTCCCCAGAGGAGAGAAGGAAGAGAGAAGGAGCATCTAACTCTTCAAAAGAATAGGAAGAAACCATAGGTTCACAGATTTAGGGAGGAAGGGACTTTATGGGTCAGCTTGTCCAACCCTCTTGTTTTACAGCTAAGAAAACTGAGACGCAGGAGAAATTAAGTGATTTCTCCAATGTCATCAGTTAAAGAACTAAAATGCCAGTCTCTCTAGTGACTAGCCAGGGATCTGTCACTACACTTGATTTGATGTTTAAAAGGATTTCTTCTGAAACATCAGCAGTCAGGAGAGGGTTATCCCTGGTTCCAACTAAACCATTTGTTCAATACATAACCTTAGGAAAGCAAACTTCTCATAGGTCTTAGTTTCCCCATCTGTAAGATGAGGACATTAAAGTAAATGATCCTATGTTTAACATGGTTATACATATAAAACATATATTAGATTGCTTTCTGTCAGGACAGAAAAGAGGAAGGAAAATGTAAAACTTAAAACCTTGCAAAAAATCATTGTTGAAAACTACTATTGCATGTAGTTTGAAAAATAAATAAAATTTTTAAATTAAAAAAAGGTAAATGATCTTCAAAAGGTTCTTTCCAGGTTGGAAATTCTAAATTTAAAAAAAAATTGTCCTTATATAGGGTCACTTCTTTTTTAAACATCCTGATATTAGTTTATCTTATTTGAGTGCTTACGAGTAGGATACTAGGCAACAAGGATGGAGATGAGGGAAAGAGGATATACCCAGGTAGCATGTTGCCCGGACCTCTCCTGCATTGTTGCTGTTCATCTTGTCTGACTCTTCCTAACTCCATTTGCTGTTTTTCTTATTAGATACTGGAGTGCTTTGCTCTTTCCTTCTCCAGTTCATTTTACAAATAAAAAACACTCATCCAGGATCACACAGCTAGTCAGTGTCTGAGACTGGATTTGAACTCAGGAAGATGAGTCTTCCTGATCCCAAGTCCAGGGGTCTATCCACTGTGCCACCTACCTGCCCTTTTCCTGCATTAGAAAAGAACAAAATCTGTTTTGTAGTTTCTAGTAAAGGTTAGGTGGGGATGGGAACCGGATGCAGAAAGAACAGAGTCTTTATAGAATGGAAAGATGGAAAAGTCACTCTTATTTCAGAGATTTTTTGGACCATGTAGATTTAGGTGGTCATCCATCACACAACAAGGACTTCATCTCCCCCTTTCTCTGTCTGTCTCTCTTTGTCTATCTGTCTGTCTGTCTGTCTGTCTGTCTCTCTCTCTCTCTCACACACACACACACACACACACACACACAGACACACACACACACCCCTGGCAGAAGTTATTTTTACAGTTCAATAACATTTGCAACATAGAAAAAACCTTGTCCAAAAAAGGAAACATGTTCCACCTGGGGGTTTCTCACTTCCTTATTTTAAAATATTCTCCAAGTCCAAAAGACTGAGAACAATAATCTTATTAGATAAATATTAATGTGGATATTTCAAAACATACTCATCTCAATCTGACTCCCTCTTCCCTCCACAGACTGACGTCCCACTGATCCCTCTTCCATGCCCCACAACCCCTCCCAAGCCTCCTGCCAGGGCAGGCTTAACCCCACACTGGCACAGGTTAACAGCAACTTCCTCTTGGACCAGCAGGGCGATGCCTGCTCCTCTTCACCTCAGGACCCTCCGCTCCCTTCAAGGGCTCTCTCCTCAAAGACACCAGCCCTGATTCCACCATGGACTAGAGCTCTTTCCCTCCTCAAATGACCTGATCTTTGCTTATTTGTGTAAATGGTCAATAGATTCAACTCAACAAGCATTTATTGAGCACCCACTGTATGCCAGCTCTGGGCTGGACACTGGACCACATCCCCCAAGAGTCACCATCCCCAGGATACACAGGCTACTAACTCCTACCCCCAACCTGGTCCAATGACCCATGGTTAGTAGGTGCTTAATGACAATGACCTCAAAAATTTATTAAGTGCTTACTATATACCAGATGGTGCAGTTATCTGGTAGAGTGAAAAGAGCACTGGGCTAGGAATCAAGAAGACTCACCTTTCTGAGTTCAAATCTGTCCTCAGATACTATGTGACCCCCAAGCAAGTCACTTAACCTAGTTTGCCTCATTTTCCTCATCTGTAAAATGAGCTGGAAAAGGAAATGGTGAACCACTCCAGCATCTCTGCCAAGATAAAACCCTAAACGTGGTCATGAAGAATCAGACACAACTGAACAACAACAACAAAAATGTGCGGGCACTATATTAAACAATGGCTAGAAAGCTATTGGGATGCAAAGTAAGGCTAAAAAAAGTCATCCCTGGCCTAAAAGATTCAAATTCAATTTATTGAATTAAAATTTTTTTCCCCTAAGTTCACTGATCCTCAGCTGTCAAAGGCTCTAAACCACTCTGCTCAACTTGGTGGCCCTCCTCTGGAGGGTGCGGGGTGGGGGGGCGGTTAGACTTTTGGTATTGGGAGACAGCTCAGTCAATGACATCAGAAGGGTCTGAAGGAACTATTAAGGTTTTTAAGAACCTCAGATCATGAATCCCAGAGGCCCCTGGAGGAAGCTTGGCAGAGCCATCAGAGCAGCAGCACGGTGCACATCAGAGGCCTAACCGATTCTGCTGCCACACTCTTAGATGACAATAAGGGTCCTGACCCAAGATCAACACCAACATAGGAAGTGGTCACTCTTCACTAGTCACTTCCGTAGCCCCAAAGGATAAAGTGACCCTGGCCTGTGGTAAGACAAGCCCCTAGACATCCTTGGCCAGGAGAATGACTCCCTCTGTAGGGAGTGGGCAGCTGTAGACATTGGAGGCTGCATCCCTTCTCTCACAGCCGACAGCCTCCACCCTAAAGCAGGAACTGAGGATGCTGAAGGTATTCCTCTTGGCAAACCAGAGCATGCTTATTTGGTAAAAGGATTTTACATAGCTTTTTTTTGGTCATGGATTGTGAACTTTACAATTTCTCTTTTCCCCACTAAACAGTGGCCCTACTTGATAACATCTGCCTCCTTTACCCTTCCTCTAAAGGAAGCCATATGAGGTGTTAGAGTTCCAGAAGGGCATTCCATTTGCTTCCTGGGCCTAAGTGTTTTTATCTGGAAAAATGAAGAAGTTGAACCAGATGCCCAGCTTTAAATCTATAATTCTATGACCACAAAATTTTTTAACTTTTGCTAACAGAAAGAATAAAATGGAAATATGCCTTCTGTATTAAACCATTCAATTCAATTCAACTGAACAAGCATTTATTAAGTCCTAACCATTGGCTAGGCTCAGAGCTAGGCCCAGGACACATACCCAAAAAACAAAAATGCCTGCCCTCAAGGACTTAACCATGTGCTTGAGGGAGAAAACATATATACTGATTGAGCAAATAATGAATAATTTCATTATCTTATGTGGGGGAGGAGGAAAAGTTTCATGTCCAGACCTGAGCTAAACTTTGAAGAAATTAAGTCATCAAGTCAACAGCCCTATCAATGGTGAAAGCATCAAGAAAGGAGGACCCCTTCCCAACTCATACCAGGAAGAATCAAGCTACAAAGAGAGTAAACATTCCTTGCCAAAGAGAACAAAATAAACCATAGGCAGAGGCAAAAACCAACCCTATGCCAGACACTGAGTCATAGTAAATCAGACTAAGCCACCTCATTCCACTAATCCACTCATTTTTTACATCTGAATTATTATAGAGCTTTTGAGTACAGGCCACAACCTTGAAGCCCACTATTTGATTACAATAAAGCTCTGAAAAAATAATGACTGATAAAAGTATGGAAGTGTGGGGCGGCTAGGTGGCAAAGTGGATAAAGCACCGGCCCTGGAGTCAGGAGTACCTGGGTTCAAATCTGGTCTCAAACACTTAATAATTACCTATCTGTGTGGCCTTGGGCAAGCCACTTAACCCTGTTTGCCTTGCAAAAATAAAAGTATGGAAGTGTGCCAGCCTTGGAGTAATAGAGCTTAAATCAGGGCACAAAATATTTACTTGCTATGTGACCATGACTTCTCTGTGCCTTAGTTTCCCCATCTGTAAAATATCTTGTAGTGCCCACAACAAGGAATTATATTGCAAATTTTAAAGCTGCATATATGTAAAGGTCAGTTCTTGTTACTACTGCTAGTAAGTAGCTTTGATGGCTTATCACTACTGAGTAGTTAGACCATTTAAAAGTAGAGGGAGGATATGTGTCCCACTATCCTAGGTCTATAGTGAAATTTCAAGTGAGATTTGCAAGCCCCAGAAATCATTGGTAGCCACTGGGACCAAAACTGGCAACAGTATTTTTTCAACAGCAATGAAACAACTACAAAAGTCACTTAGCTATGATTATTTTCATCTAAATTCTTTCCCCAGCACCATCTTTGTCTCATTCATCATCCAGTTGCCTACTATCTCTCCCAATGGGATGATATCAGGGCCAGAAACAGCCAAGGAATAAGAATATTTTGATGGAGATCTGCCAAGATGAAAAGGGGATAAGGCACCACCAAACACCATCACTTAAATCCTTAGCTTAAAATCATGGGCTCTTTCTTCCCTCTCTCATCACCTCTAACATCTAATCAATGAATGAATCAACTCCACATCCCCAAATCTCTCTTGAAACTTATTCTCCTTTCCTGTTTCTACTGCAACTGTCCTAATAAGGTCAAAGAATCAAGGAGCTAAACCTTAAAGATGACCTCAACCAACCATTTAGGGGAGTGAAGTGATTTGCCAAAGGGCACATTGGGTTACAAATATAGAAATTATAAGATTACAGATGTAGAGAAGGAAAGAACCCACCCCCTCATCTTAGATAAGGAAACTGAGACTTAGAGAGAGATTGTGAGTCAGATCATCATAAGATCATAGATTTAGAGTAAGAAGGGACCTTTGAGGCCACTGACTCCAACCTTGCCATTTTACAAGTGAGGAAAATGAACCCCAGAGCAATGCAGTGAGTCACACAGCTAGTAGGTGCCAAAGATGGGGATTTGAATCCAGGTCTTACTGGTTTCAAGCCCAGCTCTCTAGCCTCTGGATCCTATTACTTCAAGTCCAGGATTTTCCTCAATAAATCATTATGTTCTTTCCATTGAGGGCAAAGTTAGATTCACTTGCAATTGCTTTTAAAATGAACATAATTTTTCTGTTTAATTAACCCAATGTGCCCTTTGTTTTTCTATTTAATCGTTTTCAGTTGTGTCTAACTCTTTGTGTCCCCTTTTGGGGTTTTCTTGGCAAAGATATTGGAGTGATTTACCATTTTCTTCTCCAGATCATCTTACAGTTAAGTAAGTTGAGGTAAACAATGTTAAGTGATTTGCTCAGGGTCGCACAACTAGTAAGTATCTGAGTTTGAATTTGAATTCAGGTCTTTTTTTGAGTCAAGAAAGCGAGAGTGAGAGCCAGAGCCAGAGAAAAAGAGAGACAGATAGAGACAGAGACAGAGAAGATGATGATGGATAGAAAGCTGACCTCAAAGCCAGGAAAGACCTAGGTTCAAGTCCCATCTCTAACACATACTGACTGTATAATCCTGGGCCAGTCATTTTAACTCATAGTGCTTTAAGCAACTATCACAATAATAGCTTTCCTGAAGCTAAAGAGATCTTAGAGAACTTATCTATTCTTCTACTCTCCTCTTGGTATCACTCTACAAATGAGGAAGAAGAGTTTGAAATGATTTGCAGGGGCAGCTAGGTGGCACAGTGGATAGAATACTGGCCCTGGAGTCAGGAGTACCTGAGTTCAAATCTGGCCTCAGACACTTAATAATTACCTAGCTGTGTGGCCTTGGGCAAGCCACTTAACCCCATATGCCTTGCAAAAACCTAAAAAAAAAATAATAATAAAATGATTTGCACAAGATGACATGGATAGTGTAAGGAGAGAGGGCCCCACATATGTCTCTACTAAGTCATCAAGTCATGATACTAATCATTAATAATAATAGCCAACATTTATATTATATTTGATTTACAAAGAGCTTCACAAAAGTCAACCCATTTTATTCTCTTCACCACAACCCTAGGAGACAGGTGCTATCATTACTCCTATTTTTACAGATGAAGTTAATGAAGCAGACAAAGTTTGCCCAGAGTCACACACCTAGAAAGCATCTGAGGTTGGATTTGAACTGAGGTTTTTCTAAGAGATTCAGTGCTCTATCCACTGTGCCACCTAACTACCTCCTCATAACATCACTGACTTTCAGGAAGATACAAAAGGACAGAAAGGTCAGGGCTTTACAAGGTTCACATCCAGAAGATTCTGGAGAATCAGCAGAAAAATAGCAACTTCTTTCTGTTCTTCAATGGTCTCCTCCATAACTTGTGGTTATTTCCAAATTCTGAGTTACAACTGAGTCCATTATTTTTTCAAAAATAATAGGAAATAGCGTATTTGTAGTCTAACTCTCTCTCTCTCTTTATATATATATATATATGTGTGTGTGTGTGTGTGTGTGTGTGTGGTATAGGAATTACTTTTTTTTTTTAAATTGGTTTCAAAAAAGCAATGGACTCTAATTGCAATACATGTCACTTCTCCCTTTAAAGCAGTGACTAATCTTGAGAACCAATAAACAAAGATTTATAGTAAACACAAACTAAACTTAAACATTATCACAAATTGGATTTACAAGTTTTCACCTGCATGAAAACTTAGCCAAAACTTATGTTTGACTAGAGGCTGGCAACCTTTCAGAAGTGGGGTGCCAAGTGGATGGCAATTATTCTTCTGGTGAATGAACATGATGACGGTGGTACTGACAACCTGGATGAAGTAGATCCCAGAATAACAGAATGTAAAAGCTGGAAGGGACCTCAGGGGCTACCATCCAACTGGTACTGGACTCAGAATCTTCTGAAAACACAACCAATAAATGGTTATCTAGCATTCACCTGAAAACCTTCTGTCAGGGTAAACACATCCCTTATTTCCATATTCATATGAACTGCTAAAATAGCCTCCTAATGAGTCTCCCTACCTGAAGTCTTATCCCTCTCTAAGGCATTCTTCACTCAACTGCCAAAGGAATCTTCCCAACATAGAATTTGGATGATAGAATTCCAATTATGTTATTACTTTGCCTCCTGCCTCCCCTTTCCCCTACTCCACTACTGCTCATACAATAAAGCCCATACTACTAAGGTTACCATTCAAAGTCCCCTCTATGTCCTTATGCCTCCCTCCTTCCCTTTCTAGCCTTATTGTACACAATATATACTCCACCAAACTGTTCTGTAAGTTGTCCCTTTAGCATTCTCACATCCCTTGGCCCATTTCCTAAAAATCCCCTTCATCCCAAAGTACTGAAATTCTCCCCATCCTTAAACCCTACCACAGATACTGACTCATCCATTCTGCCTTTCCTTATCCTTTCCCATATATAAATGATCTATCACTAGATTTCATACAGAGGTGTTCTGGCAAATGTTAAAAACCGGTTATTCCCCCCCAAAAAAATCAAGAGACTGTTAAGACACTGCATTATTAAAAGAAGGTGGCTTAACCCTACCAGATCTAAAATTATATTATAAAGCATCAGTCATCAAAACTGTATTGGTGTTGGCTAAGAAATAGAGTGGAGCAGTGGAAAAGACTAGGTGCAAGAGCAGGAAATGACTACAGTAATCTGCTATTTGATAAACCCAAAGAGTTCAGCTATTAGGATAAAAACTCTCTCTTTGATAAAAAAAACTGTTGGGAAAATTGGAAGTTAGTATGGCAGAAGCTTGGATTAGACTAACATCTCATACCCTATACCAAGATAAAAATCAAAATGGATACAGGATTTAGACATAAAAAACAATATTATAAGCAAACTAGGAGATCAAGGAATAGTTTACCTGTCAGATCTATGGAAAGGGAAGTAGTTTATAACCAAGGAAGAGATGGAGAACACCGTTAAAAACAAACTCAAAAATTTTGATTACATTAAATTAAAAAGCTTTTGCACAGACAAAACCACTGTGACCAAGATCAAAAGAAATGTAGTAAATTGGGAAACAATTTTTACAACTAGTATTTATAAAATATATAGAAAACTGAGTCAAATTTTTTAAAAAACAAGCCATTCCCCAATTGACAAATGGTCAAAGAATATATGCAAAGGTAATTTACGGATGAGGAAATCAAAGTGATCCACAGTCATATGAAAAATTGCTCTAAATCACTACTTATTAGAGAAATGCAAAATAAAGCATCTCTCAAGTACCACCTCACACCTCTCAGACTGGCCAATATGACCAGAAAGGACAATGATCAATGTTGAAATGGATATGGGAAATCTAGGACACTAATACATTGTTGGTGGAGCTGTGAACTCATACAGCCTTTCTGGAGAACAATTTGGAATTATGCCCAAAGGGCTGCAAAAATGTGCATACCCCTTTTGATCCAGTAATACCACTACTAGGTCTTTATCCTGAAGAGATTATGAAAAAGGGTAAAAATATCACTTGTACAAAAATATTCATTAGCAGCCCTGTTTGTGGTGGCAAAAAACTGGAAATTAAGTGAATGTCCTTCAATTGTCCCAGAGTTTGTCCTAATCAGGGACAAATATTACAGGAGTATTTGACCTTAAGAATATAATAGAATTAAGCTAACAAGTACATTTGATATATGTATATGGTAATATGTATGTGATGTAACACTATTGTTCTATTAGAAACTAGGAGGGATGGGAATTTAGGGAAGCCTGGAAGGATTTACATGAACTGATGCTGAATGGGATGAGCAGAACCAGAAAAACACTATACACCCTAACAGCAACATGGGGGTGATGATTAACCTTAATGGACTTGCTCATTCCATCAGTGTAACAATCAGGCACAATTTTGGGGTATCTGCAATGGAGAATGCCATCTGTATCTAGAGAAAGAATTGTGGAATTTGAACAAAGACCAAAGACTATTACCTTTCATTTATTTATTTTTTTTTAGTATTTTTTTTTGCAAGGCAATGGGGTTAAGTGGCTTGCCCAAGGCCACACAGCTAGGTAATTATTAAGTGTCTGAGGCCAGATTTGAACTCAGGTACTCCTGACTCCAGGGCCAGTGCTCTATCCACTGTGCCACCTAGCTGCCCCTATTACCTTTCATTTAAAAAAAATTGTTATTTTATCATGTAATTTTGATATCTCTTATACTTTATTTTTCTTCCTTAAGGATATGATTTCTCTCTCATCACACTCAACTTAGATCAATGTATACCATAGAAACAATTTAAAGACTAACAGACTGCCTTCTGTGGGGGGTGGGGGAAGGGAAGCAAGATAAGGGGGGAAATTGTAAAATTCAAAATAAATAAAATCTTTCTTTAAAAAGACACTGCATTATTAATATTTTCTATATCACTTTCTAGACAATTAACAAAACAGTAAATCAAGTCCTAATTTGCAGTATTTGCCAATTTCCAAAGTATAAAGCTCATCCTGAAAATTTAGTAATCAACTTTTGTGAGCTGTTTTGAGTTAGCTCCAGTATACACTTGATTTATATAACATTTCATATCCCCTATATATTTATTCTATTAAGCATTACAGCTATTTCTTCCAAATCATGACTTTCTCCACTGGGGTTTCAATATATCACAGTCTGGCATAAGAAACTAAATGGGAATTTTGGCGGAGTTCTGTGGAAGCTGTAGACAACACATAAAGAGGCCAATAGATGACATAGAACAGATAACCAAATATATATTCTAAATTTTACAATAAGGTATGTAAACATCCCATTAAAGAAAAAAAAAAACAATTCAAACTTTTCCTCTAGTGAGTTGTGTCTTTCTAATAACTATTTTTCTGTATCTCTAAGAACAGTTTGGGTGATGGCAAATTTTCACTTAGATACTAAAGAAATCCTGATAATCGAGTCAATTTAGCAACTGAAAAGGGGATTAATCAGTTGTAAACAGAACAAAGGCTTGCCTTATTAATCCCATCAAAAGCTATACATTTGCTTTGAAGGTCTTTTAGACTCTCCTTTTACTGAAATGTTCTCTTCACCTCTTCCTACTTTGCCCCCACTCCATCCTACATTGTGGGGTTGTACCCTTCTTTGAATGGACAAGCTGGAGGTGACTGGTCAGGTCCCACCTTCTGATGGACAAGACTAATGACAACAGTAGGTCTCCATTTTGAGGAGGTCTAACTCTTTACCTAAACCCCAAATACACATGCTGGTGAAGTCTGCGACTTAAACATATAACAATAAATGTGCTTGTTAGCCTAATTCTATTATATTCTTTTTTAAGGTCAAATAACTCCTGTAATATTTGTCCCTGATTAGGACAAACTCTGGGACAAAGCCCAATGAGAACATCTCTTCATTTTGGGAAGGTTAAATTCACAGACGAAAAGGACAAAAGAATCTTATTCAGGGGCAGCTAGGAGGCACAGTGGATAGAGCACCGGCCCTGGAGTTGAGTACCTGAGTCCAAATCCGGACTCAGACACTTAGTAATTACCTAGCTGTGTGGCCTTAGGCAAGCCACTTAACCCCATTTGCCTTGCAAAAAGCTAAAAAAAATAAAATCTTACTCAGATTTTCTAGATCATGGGGGAGGGAGGTGGGGGTGGGGCACAAGAAACACTTTGCAGTGTGGAAAGGATAGCAGTGTATTTATCATAGTTAATCAGTATCTGTGTATGTGACAGGTGGCATGAAATAGTGAGTTGGGTGCTAGGTCTGGAGACAAGAATGACTGAGTATGAATCCCCCTTTCGACATTTACTAAGTGTGTGAGCGACTGCGGCAGGTTAGGTACCCAATTTGAGTCTTGATCCTCGTCAGTAAATTGGGGTGATATTTCACTTCTTCCCCTGCTGCCTATCTTGATCTCTCATGATCTGAGGTGGCGAGCACAGTGCTATGATGGGAGCTGATATGCTCAGGAAGCTTTTCCTCCACAAGACCAAGGCCATCTTTGATAAGGCCGCTGTCTTCAAAAAGCCTTGAGCAAGGTCAGAGAAGCAATGGCAGAGACAGGGTTAGAACCTGGATCTCCAGACAGCCTATTCAGGGTTCTTTTCCATTATATCACGCTGCCTCAATTTTGGTCTTGTTCTTTTTGATAGAGCATAAAAGTAGGTGACTTGGTGTTAATGTACTGCGCTATTCCATAGATGGGTTTTCTAAGTTTCTGGTGAGGGGAGTCAATTGAATAGAAACTATATCCCAGAAAGGAAGCCTGAAAGGAAATTGTGTCTGGGTGCCTCTGACAAAGAGATTACACAGAATTGGAATTCACAAATAAAAAGGACAATGGAAAGACAATAATACTGCATTACTGAAATCATAAAACTGCTTTCTTCCTCTTCCTCCTATTCTTTTGTAAATCCATTTGTTCCTGAACATCTGTTGAACCTATACCCAATAGGCTCACAGCACCCCCCCCCCCCCCGCCCCCTAATGAAATTATTTCCCTCTGGGCAAGTTTTTTAAATCTTCCATTATGACTTGAGAATGCTGAAGGTAAGGCATGCTACCTACAACTTCTGACAATGAAGGAATAGACTCATGGTACAGGAGATACTTTAGCCAATGTGGGAATATTTTGGTCTTGACTATACCATATTTGTTCTTCCTCAGTGGGTGTAGTGATCGAATAAGATGTGGGTAAGAGAGAAAATAAATGCTTGCTATTTGAAAAAAAATTGGGTTTTTCTATATTTTTTTTCTATATTTTATTATATAAGGATTCTTGGCTGCCAAAAGAAGAAAGCCACCTTAAAATCCGTCCCATTGTCTGAAATTCCAGATTATAAATTCACAGTAAAGTCAGCTTAAGTACACAAATGAAATAATGTTATTCATAATATAGTAATGTTGATCCACAGGAATTGTGACTTTACCTGGCACTATATGTTGGTTTAACATAAGTGACTCCCATGAATGGAGCATTTGGGAAGCTGCATTCACTTTTAGACCATCTATATAGTAGGCACTGGTAGACCAGTCAGTGACTCACTTACTCCAACAAGATGACTTCTCTATGAAAGGCTTAGGTCAATCTCTCTTCTTCTTGATTTTCCTGGGTTATGTGGTATATAGAACTCAAATATGTGTGTGTGGGGTGTGTGTGTGTGTGTGTGTGTGTGTGTGTGTGTGTGTGTGTGCGTGTATGTGTGTGTGCGTGTATGTATATGCAGCATATAACTAGTACTTTTTAAAAATTAAATTATATTTCTAAATTATGTAACATTCATTTTTTCTCTCCTCCTTCAATCTGCCACCCCAGGAAAAAAAAAAGAAAGAAAAACAAAGCTTTGTTAACAAATATGCATAGTCAGCCAAAACAAATTCTCAAATTGATCTTGTCCAAAAATATGTTTTGTTCTGCATGCTAAGTCTGTCACTTCTCTGATAGGAGGTGAGTAATATTCTTCCTTATTGGTCCTCTGGAATCAAGGTTGGTCATTGTATTAAACAGTGCTTACGTCTTTCAATGTTGTTATTATAAATTGTTGCTTAATGTAATGCTTAAGAAAAAACCTCAGGGGAAAGGAATCAAAAAGTGAAGAGAATTCTTAACTCCCAAGGAAGGCAAATAAAAGAGGGACAGGCAGACAGACAGAAAGACAGATGAGAAAGAACTAAAAAGGAGCCTGTGTGTCCATACCCCCATAGCTTTTGGTTATTAATAATCTGATGGCATGTCACACTTCCTGGGCATTGAAGTCAATAATTTACCCTGAGTCAATCATTGTAAGAATTCTCCCCCCAAGAAAGACAGATTGATTTATCCTGGGTGACACTGGAACGGATCCGATTTATCCAAGGAATATTCCCTTTCCCATAACTGGGGTGGGGGTGGGGGGTTGGTCGGTTACCTTCTGAAAAAGCCTTCTTCACAGCAGCGACATAGGTCTCCGGCTCGTCCTCGTAGGTGAGCTCCTGCCAACAGACCCAGTCCTCGAAGAAGATGGAGAAATCTTCACAGTCCTGCACGCCGCAAAACAGCTTCAAGACCTTATGGGGAGGATAGAGGGCTCTCTGAAGGCTGGAGAGCACGCTGGGCTGGTAGAAGTTCTGAACCAGCTCAGCCGAGAGGAGCATGATGATGCAACGGCTTTTGAGGAAGAGGGTCAGCTCTCCAGAGGGGATGGCAAGCCCCTGTTTCAGTTCATAGGTCAGGGTGTTCTGGTTATGGACCTGACAACTTGAAAGGAAAAGATTCTGCAGGTACTGACACCATTCTTGGGCATCTAGGCTGTAGAGAATTAGGATATCACACTCCTGGGGGCTTCCTGGGAAAGAAGGAGACAGATTGACACTATTTACAAAGTAGTCAAAGAAACTGCCAGAAACCATTCAGTGTTTTATAAATCATTCATATGCCAGGGAAGATGGCCCTTGCTCACAAAGACTTTATGGGTCAGTTTGGAGGAACTTGTAACAACACACAAAACAATCATTGAATAGGATAGTATTGGGGTAGGATTACATGCCCTTCTAGGGTGTCTTCTGGTTCTAGTACTAAATTCCATCATGTCCAAAAGTTGAAAGAATTCAGTCTACACTGGAGCAGTCAAGAAGAGGCTTCATGGAAGAAGTGGGACAAAGACAAGGGAAGGTGGTTTTTTTTTAAATTTTTGATACATTTTGTTTTGACGTAAGACAATTCCCAAGGCCTTTACAAAGACTGTTTTGTTGATAACCATTAGTGTGGGGACAGTTAGGTGGGGCAGTGGATAGAGCACCAACACTGAAGTCAGGAAGACTTGAGTTCAAATGCAGACTCAGACACTTAATAATTACCTACCTCTGTGACCTTGAGCAAGTCACTTACCCCCCAATTGCCTTGCAAAAAAAAAAAAACAAAACGTAACTAGTGTTAACAGAAAAAAAGCACTTTGATAGCATAGATAACTTTGATAGCATAGATAACTTTGATAAAGCACTTTGATAGCACAGATGTGTTGAGGAATGGTAAAAAGATTTGAAAAACCTATTTTCAAAAGGAGAGAAATAGATTATACCTCCTGAAAAATGTTCCAAATCACCAATAATCAGAGAAATGAAAATGAATACAAGAATCATCCTAGCTCATGAAAATGCTAAATAATGGGAAAACTCATTGTTGAAGGGGCTAAGGGAAGGACACAATGTCAATTTATGCCTAATGGAGCTGTGAATTGGTTTAACCATACTGGAAAGCAAATTTAAAATAATAAAATTACCTAGACATATGATTATTGGGTTTATGTTCCAATAAACTATTGAAAGCAAAAAACCCCAACAGAAACAAAAATGTCATTTTTTTGTGATAATAAAAATAAAAACAAATATACATGCCCTGGAATTGGGGAAGAGGTTGAAAAATTATAGTATGAAAACTTAATGGAAACAGTGCTTTGTTAGAGGGAATGAGAAATATGAAGAATTCAGAGAAAAATGAGATGTGTAGTAAGTGGTACAGTATAAAGAAAACAAGTCACAAGAACATGCACAATAGCAATAACAATGTAAATAAAGGCAATAAAACTCAGGCCACATACAATGGTTGACATTGTGTTATCAAAGTTCGACACATTCTTTCCCTTAACAATCGATAAACTGATGGTTGTGAACAAAATATATTCTTTCTAAGGGTCTTTGGGAATTGTTTTTGAGTCAAAACAAAATGTATGAATAAATTTTAAAAAAACCATCCTATATGCTTATTTATACTCTACCTATGTTTAAGATTCTAGTTCAAGTACCACCTCTTTTAAAGAAGTCTCTCCCTGACTGTTCAGGGAGGAAATCCAGTTCGGATTGGAGTCTTTCATCTTTGGACATGATGAGATTTAGAACTTGTGGGTTCCTGGGTTTAGAACCAGAACGGACCTTAGAGTTCATGTAGTCCAATACTATCTTATTCTATGATTGATTGTAAATATATGCCAAGTCTCTCCAACTCAATTGTGGAGTCTGTGGGCAAGGGCCATCTTCCCTGGCATTTCCTCCACTCTCACAGTAACTAGTACAAAGAATCTATAGATCTCTCTCTCTCTCAATAATGAAGGAGGAATCAAAAACTTAAATTTTAAATGTTAGAATTTTATTGGTGTTTTAATGCAAAGGTCTTCTCCAATTAACTTATTTTTCTTTCTTTTATATCTTTTCTTCTGATTTGAATGATATTTATCTTATTTTATAAAAACTTTAAATTTTATCTAAGAGTCTAATCCTTACATCTTTTATGATCTTTTCTATGACAAGAAATTTTTCTTCTATTCATAACTGTGAAAATTGCCAATGTCCTTTAAATGGTTGTATAATGTGATTTCATCCATTTGTAATTCTCTGTGGTAGGGTAGCAAAGTAGCATAGTGACTTCAAATTTAACCTCAGACACTAGTTGTATGACCCTAGACAAGTCACTTAAACCTTTTGCCTCTGTTCCTCATCTGTAAAATGAGTTGGAGAAGGAAATAACAAAGTAATATAGTATCTTTGCCAAAAAAACCCCAAATGGGGTCAGAAAAAGTTAAAAGGACTGAAACATCTGAACAACAACAAATTATTGTGGAATAAGACATAAATATAGATATAAACTTATTTTTTTCCCATCTTACTTTCTTACTTTGTTAGTAGTTCTTATGAAATAAAATGCTTTCCCCAATAGTCTATGTTCTTGGGCTTCTCAAATACCAGTCTATGATGAGCTTTTGTTTCTATATTTTGCTTATTTCAACTATTGTAATGATCCACTTTGTTATTTTTTTATTTAGTACAAAATTGTTTTTAAAATTCCTGCTTTAGGGGCAGCTAGGTGGTGCAGTGGATAAAGCACTGGCCCTGGAGTCAGGAGTACCTGGGTTCAAATCTGGTCTCAGACACTTAATAATTACCTAGCTGTTTGGCCTTGGGCAAGCCACTCAACCCCATTGCCTTGCAAAAACCTAAAAAAAAAAAAAAAAAAAAAATCCTGCTTTGTAGTATTTGAGATATGGAGTCAACAACAAAATCCTCTCCTCCCTACATTTTTATTAAATATTTGGATATTCTTGATCCAATTTCTCCACATTAATTTTGGGTTTTTTTTATCTGATTGATATGGCACAAATTTGTAATATAATTTAGGTAATTATAATTTTTATTCTATTGATATGACTCAAGTATGCATTGCACAGATTACATAGATAACTTATTCCAACTGAAATTATTTTCTAGTTGCATTTTTTAAAAATCTTGTATCTGTTTTGATAGGATTATTCTGAAACTTAATACTTTCTGTTGTTAGCCAAAATTGACTTTCTCTTCCTATCTCTTGTTCCTGAATTTCATTAAAAAAAATGCAATGACTTTTGTGAATTTATTTCCTATTTCTGTTGGTTCCCTAAAGAAACCATTGTGTTTTCTGCAAATAAAGATAATTTTGCTTTTTTCTTTGCCAATGTCTATTCCCTTGATTTTTCTTTTTTTAATTGATATAACTGTCATTATTGATATAACTGTCATTTATTTACTGTTATATATTAATTTATATATTGATACTTTTCTTTTATCTCCTGGTATTATTGAAAAATCTTCCAATGTTCTTCTATTAATCAGTAATGCTAACTTGGTTTCACAGAGAACTTTTAATCTATGGGAGAAAGGGCCTTTAATTTCCATGCTTTTTCATAAAATAAATGAGTGCTATGTTTTGTCAAAGACTTTTTTGTGTTTTATTATATAATTATGTAACTTTATTGATTTAACATGAATGTTACTATAATCTCTTGGAAAATATTTTATTTAATTTTGTGAATCAATGTGCATTATTGAGGAGATACAGATTTCTTCCAGGCAGCTAGGTGATACCAAGGATAGAATCTTCCTGAACTCAAATCTGGCCCAGACACTTGAAGTGTGACCCTGGGCATGCTTCAGTTTTCTCATCTGTAAAATGACCTGGAAAAAGAAATGACAAACCACTCCAGTAGCTTTGCCAAGAAAATTCCAAAATGGAGTCATGAAGAGTTGGACAGAACACAACTAAAACAATGCCATAACAATAACAAGTACCAGTCGACTTTGGCAAAAGGAATTTTCTCACTGAGAGTTTTCTATAAAAAGTAAATCATGGATCTGGTCCCCCTCCCACTCTCCAAAAAAATGAAAAGACAAGGATAAATGCAAAAATTTATTTCTACCAAAGACTATTAAAATAAAAAGTACTCGCACATCGATATAGGAAAAATATCTTCTATCTAGAATGGCTCAATCTCAAGGTTTCAATATAATTTAGATTTCACTATGGGGCAACTGGTGTTAAATTCAAATGACTTGGAACCAATGTGACTATGGTGGGAACATTTAAAAGGAAGTGGTTAACAAATCACAATAACATCACAACTAACTTTTCCACCAGTCCGTCACATGATTTGGGGGGCAATTTACTCAATCTGACAATTAGATTCTTTTGTCACTTCCTTTGTCTTGCTGGGCTTTTGTCAGAGAAACTGGAGAAGGTGAAAAAAATTAAAAAGAGGAATTAATGTCCCCTCATGTTGAGTTGGATAACATCCCAATGTTAGAATTAAAAAGCCTGGTCAGCAACTATGGGGGGGGGGGGGGGGAATGTCCCATCCATCCACCCTAATTCCCTTCCTTTAACCATAAATCACTTGAATATACCAAACCACTTCTTCTTTTGTCTTCCAAGGGTGAGGAAACCAGTAATAAAAATGGAAGGAAATATTATCCAAAAACTAGTCATTCCTTAGTCAGTGCTCATCTCAATCACATATATACCAAAATTGGAATACTACAGATAAGAGTAAAATGATTTCTATGCAAGGATGGCACACAAATTCATACTGTTATATGCTTTGCTACATAAAATGTAAAAGTTTTTGACTAAAACAAAATCAATTCACACATAATTTCTCTGATATAAATTTCTCTCAGAGTCCACATTTTTAAAATATATTTGGAGTTGATTCAAATTTTAAGAATAAGAACCATTCTCCAGTTGATAAATGGTCAAAGTATGAAGAGACAGTTTTTTTTTTTGCAAGGCAAATGGGGTTAAGTGGCTCGCCCAAGGCCACACAGCTACTTAATAATTAAGTGTCTGAGGTCAGATTTGAACTCAGGTACTCCTGACTCCAGGGCCTGTGCTCTATCCACTGCGCCACCTAGCTGTACCTGAGACAGTTTTAAAAGAAAGAAATCCAAGCTATCAGTATCAAAAAATTTCTAAATCACTATTAATTAAAGAAATGCAAATTAAAACAACCATGAGGTTCTACTACTTCACATCTATCAGATTAGCAAAGCTGACCTCCCAAAAAAAGAAAAATGAAAATGTTGGAATGTCTTTGGATAAATGGAAAAACAAGTATATTAATGCACTTTTGGTGGAACTATATAAACTGGTTCACCCATTCTAGAAAGCAGTCTGAAACTATCCTTTAAAAGCTATTAAATTGTAAATAAATACTCTTTGATTCAGCAATGACACTAGAAGATCTTATTCCCAAAGAGATAAAGAAAGAGGAAAAGATGAATATGTACAAAATATTTAGTAGCTCTGTTTGCAGTAGCAAATAATTAGGAATTGAGGGACTATCCATCAATTGGGGAATGGCTGAACAAATCATGGTATATGAATGTGATGAAATATAATTGTTGTAAAATTATAAAAGAGATAGTTTCAAAGAAAACTGGGAAGATTTGTATGGACTAATACAGAGTAAAGTGAGTAGAACCAGGAGAGCAATTTATAATGAGAAAAATATAACAACAATATTGTAAAGATAATGCATTTTGAAAATCTTAAGAACTCTGATCAACACTGTGACCAACCACAATTCCCAAGGGCTCCTGATGAAACAGGCTACCCAACTCCTGGTTGGGCAAATAGAGATGATAGACTGAAAACTCTAATTGTGACCTAATTTTCTGGGACATGGCCAATTCAGGGACTTAGTTTGCTTGGTTACACTTAGCATAGGGAATTTTGTTTTTTCTTGCTTTCTCAATGAGGGCAAAGAGATGGAAAGGAAAGAAGGCAAATCTTCACTTGAAAAAAGTCATTTAAAAGCAAAAACTAAGAGGGTGGCTAGGTGGCACAGTGGATAAAGCACCGGCCCTGGAGTCAGGAGTACCTGGGTTCAAATCCGGTCTCAGACACTTAATAATTACCTAGCTGTGTGGCCTTGGGCGAGCCACTTAACCCCCTTTGCCTTGCAAAAAAACAAAAAAACTAAGACTGTTGGTTTTCTCAAGGGACCTAAATAGGTCTAACTGTAGGGGGCCAAGATGGGTAGATGTAAAGAGGAAGGAGGCAGCGAAGAGTGAAGAAATTTCTCTGGTAACAGAATCTAGGAAGGAGAGGAGGAAACTACTGAGATCATTTTGTGATCTAGCATTTAAAGCCCTTTACAACCCAGCTCCAGACTTAATACATATTTTTCCCCTTTATTCAAACTACATTCCAGCCAACAACTGGATCTTCTTGCTATTTTTCACACACAATATTACATCTCTTTCCTCCATGATTTTTCACAGGTTATCTCCCATCAATCAGTAAGTATTTAATAAGCTTCTTCTGTGTGCAGGGGATTGTGGTAGGCTCTGGAGATTTGTTGTTATTCAGTTATGCAGTCATGTCTAATTCTTCATGACCCTGTGGATCAATCTGTCCATGGGATTTTCTTGGCAAGCTATTGGAATGGTTTGCCATTTCCTTCTCCAGTAGATTAAGGTGAACAGTGGTTAAAGTGACCTGCTTAGGGCCAATAACTACTAAGTGTCTGAGATCACATTTGAACTTGGGTCCTCCAGTCACCAGAGCTGGCACTTTACTAGCTGCCCTCCAACCTGCTCTAGCTCCTTCCCAAGTCCGGATCCCCAGTTCAGGGATGGTTTGTAGCATAGTTTCTTCTGTCAAGTAAAGGGCCACTAATATACATAGGGCCAAAGGGATCAACAATCTATCAAATATCTGGTATGGTGGATAGAGGGCCAGGTCTCCAATCCTTCTCATTTCTAAAAGAATTCTGAAAGGACCACATGAAAATCAAGAATAGAGATGGAAATATAAGCCTCATGGAGTTATTTAGAAGATGACCCCTCCTGGCCAGACAAGAGATTGACTGCCTTGAAAAATTCTAATAATCAC